>NW_006441062.1:280747-316282 GCF_000325575.1 Pteropus alecto | reverse complement strand
GTTTCGGGTCTTATATTCAGGTCCTTAATCCTTTTTGAGTTACTTTTGGTGTGTGGTGATAGACAACAGTCGAGTTTCATCCTTTTGCAGGTGGCTTTCCAGTTTTCCCAGCACCATTTATTGAAGAGGCTTTCCTTTCTCCATTGTATGTTTTTGGTTTTTTTGTCAAAAATTATTTGCCCATATAAATATAGTTTTTTTTTCCCAGTAATTTCTTACTTTGGCAGGATTCATTCCTTCAAAGGTAGAAAGTGGTTTAGCAACATCAGCAGACAGAGCTAGTGCTTCTTAAGACCTGTGTCCTCTCTTTAATGGTCCCGACAAGTAAATGGCTTCATTGGGTTTTCTCACATGACTTTTAATAAAACTCCAGCCTAAGTCTTTAATAGCTCATCTTAAGCCATAGGATTTATTGTGCTGCTTAAATAGAAATTTAATTCCCTACATTCACATTGCATTGAACCTTTTTGCTTAAGCTGTTAACTTTAATACTGTAAACACCATGCAGTTAAGTACTGGAGTCTGTCTTGTTCAATATTTTATTCCCAGGACCTATATAAAATAGATGCTCAATAAACATTTATTGTAATAAATGGTGACAAGAAAAGAAGTTGGAGAATATTGTGTAACCTGTAGTGACTTTTAATAAAATCTCCTTGGAACAGTTACATGAATCTGTTGTTCTGAATACTATAAAGTATATCAAATTCCAGAGCCCATAATATTTTTAAGCTAACATTAATTTTTATAATATTTGGTTTAAAAATATTTTCAAGCCATTTCAAAAATAATTTTCTCATCTTTTTTGATGCAAAACAAGCCAAACAGTAATCAAGAAATAATTTGTGTATTTTAAATATACATATATAACATCTTTTTTATACAGTATAGCTAAGTCTATATCTTTAAATACAGTTTTCTTTCAGATCAGAATGTAACCTCTTCAATCCAAAAAGAATGTTAGTTTTATCTGCAGTTCATAAACAGCTTGTCAATCACTGATACAATTCAAGAACTCCATGCATATTTATTGCTGCGTTCATTTTTAAACAAATATTGCAAAAGATTACTCAGTGTGAGAAATGTCACCTAAATGTTAAAAAAGAAAAAAAAAGCCTGTAAATATCAATTCTCAATGGTGGGCTGCTGGTCTATCATTAAAATAAATATCAACTTCTTGTCCACTTTCGGTTTTGCTGAATGCCATCCACTTATAAATTAGGTATGATGATTCAAAATATCCAGTTATATTTTTCCTACATTTCTCAATTTTTCTCCCATCCTCTAAAATCATGATTTATTTGAAAATTAAATATAAGAACTATTTACAGACCTCCATCCATCCTTTTGTAGATAACTGAACGCTCCATCAACAACACTTGCAAAGAACTGGCCTCCTGTGATGAAGAGAGTATTCACGGTGACCAAGCGACCTCTTAAATTGGGTGGTGAGACCTCGGCGATGTACACTGGCACTGTCATGGAAGCAATGCCTGCAAGGAAATTAAAAGTAAACATAAGACATTTACTCAAGCTTTCTGTTGTTGTGATAAATATTAGTGCTAGATTCACACACACGCACGGGCTTTGTTTTCTACTTTAAACAAAAGTTTACCACATATTTAAAGATATTGTTTATAACAAATGACTACTGCAGATAGGTAAAAAATGTGTGAGATACTAATCTCTGAATATCATTTTTCATATTATCACTGGAAAGCCAGAAATAAAGTACCTATAGAGATCTCATATAAATTTAGAAGGCATAGAAGTATGCTTTATAATTTTTTGAAGACTAAAATAGGAAAATGCTCTCTAGATAGAATTATTGAAATATTTTTTAGTCTACATGAAAATGTAATCAGATGATAGTGAGGATAAAAAAAATTGTCCCAGAATACCTATTATTCGAAATCATCATTTCCAGTAAACACACCAAAACTCTTAATTGGTTTACTAATAAGAAATCCATACGTTAAATCACCTTATTCAATTGGGTAGGTGTACATTTCAGATACAACTCACAATGGACAATACTTTGGGAATTTACAGTTTTCAAAACCAGATGGTCTTAACAGTATAATAGATGGTTTATGGCTACGTGTATTTGGTTATACCTGCTTTAAATTTTTTTAAATCTAAAATCAATGCAGCATAATTTATGGTAGCAGTTCTCAAACTTCATTGATCACTAAAATCACTTATGTGTTTTTTTAATTGTCGTTATTTAACAAAGATGCCCTCACCCATCCCAGACTTAAATAAGAATCTACAGAGGGGAAATGGGCTTGTCTTTTAAAAATCCTCCAGGTGATCCTGATGCTCTCCATGTTTTTATAAAACTACAATTCTATGGTACACAACTTTGAGCCCATTCAAAATTTCTTAAAGAAAATCGTGGCCCTGCTGGCCATGCCTAGCTCACTTCTTATTTTTACCCTAAAACTAATATCGAATCAATACTCACCAATAGCTCAGTGAAAAAAAAAAAAACACGATTATCTAAGAAAATTTAATCTTTTATATCTGTAGGTACTATAAATCTCTAGATTAAACCAAAACATCAATGGGTTGCGTAACGGACCCACATAAAATTGCTTTTAAGGAACTGATCTGTATAAGGCCAAAAAGTAGACTGTATGGAAGGTAACAACGCTAAGAAACCTGTTGCTGTGTTTTCTATACAAGGTATGTTGAATGTACTATTTACCACATTCTGGACAACAAGAGACATTTCTCTCTAGTCACAGTTATGCTTCTCAGTAACTGATTTGTGTTTATTAACACTATAAATCACATGGCTGTTTTATTTTCCTCTTTAGGTAGGCAGGCCTACCTCTACCAAGTGTTTAAGACTTCGTGATATTTATCCTGTGAACTGAACTCCCTCTTGATGCCACAATTATCTTCAATTTCACCTATTTTAAATATATTTTTGCCCTATTTTTATTTGCTTTATCTTTGAGTAAAGTAAATGAATAAATGGACAGACAAGATTTAGTTAATAAATATCTGTTTCTGGAACATTCACTTTATTGTTGTATAACTACCGGTAAGTAGTTAATAAGTTTGCATACAAGTCAGACCAATAAGTCTCAGAATTATATTCTCTGCAGTTTCCACCAATGTTATGTAGTGCCCGTCGATATATGGCAATAATGAAAAGTATCTTATAATTTTATGAATTTCATAAAATAACAAGTATGTAAGTAAACAAGGTATAGTCTTTGTGATTAAATCATCACCTGAACAGCTGAAAATTTCCATCTGACTGCTAATCAGTTCAATAGCACAAACCACCCTAAACTGGCCTTTGTCTAACTTAGAAAGAGGAAGCATTTGTGGAAAATGTTGACAAGATAATTGTATATTCTTTTTAGTTCTTTTACTATTAAACTTTTAAAAAAATCAGACAAAAGTAATTGATCATTTGGATTTATTTTTCTGCTTTAGTATGTCTATAAATGGGAATCCAGTTCCTCTCCTTAGCCAGAGATCTTTATTCAGCCAGCTAGCCCACAGACTTGAGCACAGGCAATCAGAGCCATGGTTTTAGGCAGGATTGCTTATCACAAAGCCCACAGATTCTACCTGATAGGAAATGCAGAGATGTCCCCAGGTCACCAGAACACTGAGAAGTAACAGATAATGACAGGGAAAAGTCTGAAGAACTATAAAAAGAGTCACTGGATTTAGAGTTGGAAAGAACCGCAAAAGAGCTAATGAATGCTCACATTGACTAAACATTGTTACAACTGCTTACATTCTATTAGATATTTCACATAAACTGATTATTTTATTTAATCTACAGAACATCCCAATAAAGGACATATAATTATTCCTATTTCTCAGAGAAGGACCTTACCCCAAGTCTCATAATGAGCAAGTGGAAGGACCAGCATTTGATCCAGACGGCAAG
Source organism: Pteropus alecto (assembly GCF_000325575.1). Classification (NCBI taxonomy): domain Eukaryota; kingdom Metazoa; phylum Chordata; class Mammalia; order Chiroptera; family Pteropodidae; genus Pteropus; species Pteropus alecto. The sequence goes on along the minus strand of NW_006441062.1, from coordinate 312,363 downwards.
ATTCCAGAACCCAATTTTTAAAGCACTAGACTATACTGACTGACCACCACAGACGAGAACAGACTCTGGCACCAGTGGGTTTAAATCCCAGCCTAGCCATGTACCAGCTGGGTAAGTCTAGACAACTTACTTTTCTGGATCTCTAGTTCCTCATCTATAGTATAGAAAGAATAAAAGTAACTCTTTCATAGAAGCTGGGAAATATCAATGAGTTCATAGAATAAAGCACTTAAATTGTACCTAGCATAAAGTAGTCAATAACATCAGCAAGAATTTCTAGTATTATCATATCTCTAGTTATGAGGCTTTTTCAATTCAGTTTGACCTGTGTTAGGTGCTGGCATTATCAGGATGAGTATAACAAAATAGGGTCCCTTTTGTAAGGGAAGCTACACGCAAACCCTATTCATAAATATATGCAATCAAAAAAGTTCAAAATAACATGGTAACGGTCACAGTAGTTATACACTGTACCCCATCTTTCGATGCTGACACTGCTGCATACTGACAATGATTAGGTGGTAGCTAGGAAAGGCTGGGCAGACAATTCTGTAGAGTAGAGCATAAGCTTAAGAAAATACAAAATGACAGGGGTTCTCTCAGAGATCACATAGAAAGTGCAAGGCAGAATATGCATAGAGGTGTGGTGGGAGAGGCAAACAGCACAAATCATGGAAACAGCATCCATTTATCAGCAAGCATTCATGAAAATATTTGATCTGAGCTGGGTCCTGTGCTAAGTACCAGTAACAGAGTGCTACAGATGAAAGACATGCCCTCTGTTCTCATGGGGCTTAGGTTCTGCTAAGCAGAATGTGTTTGACCAGTAATTACATTTCAGGTGTAATGGGCCTCACCAAAGGGGAAGTGTGGGGAACATGAGCCTTTGGTGAAGGGACTGGATGAGGAATCAGAAGAGCCTTGGATGAGCAGAGATCAAGTGAATGAGTAAGCTAAAGCTAGATGGGGTGGGGGCGGGGGGGCGCGTGGAGGGTGAGAGATACTTCAGATGACTGGAGCAGCTTAGACAAAGGCCTTGAGGCAGGAACAAAGGCATCCTGTGGGGGGGTACTATTTCTCAAGATGTGAGCAGAGACCAACCAGATTATAAAGAATCTTAGAAGCTATATTAAGAGTTTGGTACTTAACATAGAAGCCTTTGAATAGTGGAAAGGAGGAAAAGTCACAGTCAGATTCATGTTTTTAAAGGTTGACTTTGGTTAGAGTATGGAAAATTGACTGCAAGGAAGCAATAAGTACAGTGGCAGCACTGGAAATGGAATTTTAAAAAGATCCTAAAATTATGTATTTTGTATCTAGGCTAAGGAGAATTTGGATGGCACATGAAGTATAGGGAGAGGAGGAATTTAAGGATGATGTTCAGATGTCCAGAATAAGCAACTAGGAGCCTGATGGGTACTTTATACAAAAATAATATTGAAAGAGAAGCAAGTTTAGGTGGACCATAAGGTCAAGTTTCAGACAAGTTGAGTCAGAGGTGCTCTGTGAAAAACACAAGTAGGCAGCAAGTAGACCACTCTGTATGTGTGCTGAGAATATAGATTATTTACATGTGAATGTCCCCAGTCTCCCTCTCTTCTCCTACCCAATAGAGTCTTTGCCAGAATAACCAGCCTCTCCTTCTTCCTTCATCCTTCAGAGAAAATTGGGTCTTTCTCAGCATAGTTTTTGGGCTTTTCTCATGCTAGACTACACACACACACACACACGCATACACACATACATATATAATACATACATATATATACACACGCACACACACACATATATATATACACACATACATACACACACACACACACACACACACACATAAATGGAGCAGAAAACATGGGTCGAAAAATCCGGTTTGTCAGAATTTCAAATGAAAAAAGACTGGAGAGAATTGTGAGAGCCTCAGGGTCAGTACAGAAAAAAATAAGATCCTATAACGAAGGGAATGACTGACTTGACTGGGGAATATGGGAGGTACCAATTTTAAGAAATATTGCTGAGTTATAACCTACGTGCTATTATATTCTTCAAGACACAAGAGTAGTATTACTTTTCAATTGCTTTTAGTGACTGGACTATATTTCTTTAAATGGAACTCCAAACTGAACCTGGGCCAGGCAGGGCTTGGGAATTATACAAATATCTGGAGCTCAGAAGATGGTTCTTTGTGGCTGGTGTACATTCTGAAACTATGAGAATGGAGGAGATCACCCAGAAATGGAATATGAGAAGAATGCCTAAAAATGATTCCTGAAAAATTGTACTATTTAAAGAACTTCTGGAGAATGAAACTGAAAAGAAACAACCAGCAAGCATCTACCTTACCCTTGAACACTATGTTATTTCTAAAGTCTTTTTATGTCACCATTTTGCATTATTATGGAAGGTCATCCTATCAATAGGCAGGCAGGACAGGTATCATTCATTATCCCCCTAGGAAATGTACAGAAACCCAGCCTCAGAGGCAGACGAGAAGAGATTTTCAGAAAGCCAGATAGCAAGTTAATGTCAAAGTGGGTCCCATAGATTTGGGTCCCCTAATCTTTGTAATGTACCACTCCAGGACTGAGTGTCATGCCTCTGTTTAGAATGCAACACTTTGGAAATTTCTCAGAAACATTTTATTTTCGTCTCTATTACCCTTAGCTAGCACACATGAACTTCTCAGGTCAGAAGGGTCTGATCTCTTCCCTGCCCCTACTGCCTGCTATGTGACTTACTGCTACCAGGTGTCATGTTAAAGAGGATAAATAACTCAGAAAAATGAGAAAGGTGATTAACTGTAAAACTTCGAATTAGACAAGTTTAAGTCCATAAAACTGCTTTATGAAAATAGAGAACGATAAAAGAACGCTGATGATCAGGAAGAACAGCAGATTCCATGTTCATTACATTCATGTCTGTTCAATATGTACATTATAGGCCCTGTTAGCCTAACCTGCTATCAATAAAACCCATGCAAATCATAATTTAGGGACTTCCAAACATGACACCCACCTTGGACATTAAGTCTATGTCACCCCAAAACCTCCTTTCCACTTTAGAGAAACAAATGGAATTCGGTCCTGAGACAAAGCTCACTATTCTAATGAAGAACAGTTAATAGTGTATGAGAGTCCCCAAAATTAAGAATTATGTGCTTCATAAGTGGACGTAATTAATAATATTTAAAATTTAGCAGATTCTATGAAGAACTTTTAATTTTTCCCCCAGTCCAATGCAGGGGTTCAGAACAGGCCTCCCCAAGATGTGCCGCTTGGCATGGGAATTATTTTCAGCCGAAGGCAACAGAGTCTCTGAGGTGAAAGAGAAACTTTAACCCCTCCCGTAAAGAATTTAAATTAGGGGCCTTGCCCATTGTTAAGAGGTATGACTAGAAATAACTTTTTATGACCTAACAATAGAGCAGGATAAATATCTAAACATCTGCTCTTCTTATCCTCTGAATGATCTTCCTCTTCTCTGAAATGCCAAGGCATCGTACCTCATCCTTAGCTCAGAATGTCATCTATACCTCATTCTAACTTTGTCTCTGAACCTCTCACGTATGTGCGGTTCTCAGACGTATGTATGTAGTTAAATTTGGTTATTTTCTCATTAATCTGTCTTATGGCGATTTACTTATTAGACCAGCCAAAAGAACCTAGAAGGGTAGATAAAATGTTTTTCCTCCCCTACACCAATTACTAATCAAATAAATGTCTGATGAAAAAAAAAAGCAAATTCTTAATTGTCCATACTAAACTCATGAATTGAAATTAACATAAGAAATGTAGCAGTATAAGTTTCTGCTAAGGACATATTAGAGTAAATGTAACCACAAAAAGCTGTGTTGGTATTATTTCTGAGTATGAGTATTTAAAAGTTTGATACAAGAAAAGTTTGTTTCTTATTAAATAAGGTCCACATAGATGAAAACTCATTATTAAGCTTGGCTCGAGGCGTTTCACCAGAAAATTGCACCTCAGACAATGCAGGGAAACTCGATTCACACTCTCTCAACGCTGCCAAGCTGATTCACCATAAACAGCACAAAACTCTCTAGAGTACAGAACCTGGCTTTCAAAAACTGCTGGAAGCCCTTTTGAAGCCCTGACTCAGAAGTATAAATAATTTCATACCAAATAGCATTAGAAAATCCTGTTGAGATGGGTAAATACCCATGAATCACAGCAGCCTCTTAGCATGATAAGCCAGACAGCAACTAATTAGCTTCTTAGAAGCACATGAAGCTACCTTTTAATAATAATGCTTTTTGAACAATGACTATGATGTCCTAATTTCATTTTGTAAATTATTGCTCTATGATCCCTACAGAAATAATTTTAACAAAAAGAAGAAGAATCTGTCTAAACAAATGTATCCCTCACTATATTTGTTTCAGTTTTGCTGTCTTGCCCAGGACGGGTTATGTCTGCATTTTTCTAAACAGTTAAGCATCTACAATTACCAGGTTATAAACGTTCTAGAACTCAGGGGTTTTTTCCCCACTAAATATAAGGCCTTAGACCCAAAAACTGCTGGGCAATTTCAAAGAGCAATAAGCCTCAAAGTGGTAAAAACATATACAACACAAAATGCCTATAACAGAAGAGAGAGGTTGTGAGAAAGATTATATATGGGGATAACTGGAAGAGGTAATGTTCTACGGTATTTAAAAGCTCTTAACAGTGAGTTACAAACATGTCATTAGCATTTCAATTCAGTGCAGCCTTCACGGCCTAAATGACCTTTATACTACCTGAAAATATTCTATTGGTCTGCCCATGTCCTTTTTTCTAATAACTTCTCAGTAGAGTCTGTATCACATTGTTTCTCCAAGCAGGGCTACAAGCTCATTCATGATCACATCTTATGTATCTTCTGAAATATAACTTGCCTAAGTGTCCAGCACAGTCTTTGTTATCAGTAATATGGGATGCATACAGAAAACCAAAACCTTTTAAATTACTGATTTAATGGTTTTAATACTAAAACCATTGTTCATTAAGCAAAACTTAGAAATAACAGGTAAAAAATAAGGTAAATAAAAATCACCTACAGGTAAGAAGTGAGATAAATAAAAATCACACCACCCATAGATAACTACTATTAAAATTTGGTTATAACTCACAGTATTTTTTTCCATAAGTCTGTAGCTTTAACTTATTATCTTGTAAACATTTTTCTTCTCTTTAAATACTCTTTTCCAAAAAAGAGGGTCTCAAACTTCTTACATAAGCTAGTAGGTACTATAAATGTAGACGCCAACTGAGTATAAGATACAAGGTATTCAGTTGATTATGTAGCAACTAAGCTATAAGACACTCTGCAGGCCAAAATAAACAAACAAACAAACAAGACATATCCCTATACAGCCATATACAACAATCTGGATACCTGTGGGTTTGGCACTCTTGTAGCACAAGATCATTTTAAGTAATAGTATAATATTCCAGTATTCAGATAAAGAGAAGAGGAAAGAAGCGTTCCTAGAACACATAGATGAACAGGGCAGGAAAAGAAAAGAATTTCTTGATGGGAAGACATGCCAAGAATTTAATACAGATGTAAGAAATTTCTCAGTGTTTATAGGTTATATGAGAAAGACAGCAGTATAAAATGTTAGAAAAGCAGAAGCACTACGTTTTTACACCTCACAAATGGAATGCACAAAGGTTAATAAGAAATCAATACGTTTTCCCCAAGGCAGTGAATGTAGCACACAGGAACCTAAGTGGTGCTCTCTCATATTTAGTACCATGAGACATGTAGAGGTAAATGTTTAAGAACAACAAACAATGTGGACCTGAACAGGAGCCAAAAGGTGGTGAATCACCTGAATATAGATTGTAATTGAATAGGTAGAGATAAAATACTCAAGAAATGTGCACAGAATAAGAGAAACGCAGGGCTAGAACTTGGTTATAGAAATATTCACACAGTAGATATAAAAGGTTGAGAAGTAAAATAAAAAGAACTATTAAAGGAAATGTTAATGTAGCAAAATAATATATGAACACACACCCCCCAAATTTTTAAGCTGTTCTTCAATATAAGGTCTGCCCTTGCCTAAAAAGCAGAAACAGAGAGCCACAAAGAAGGAATTGGCTTATTAAAAAAGGACAACAGAATGAAATTAAACAGAAAAATGGCTAGAGTAAGGAAGGAATGCAAGAACTCTAAAATTTTAAGAGCAGAACATGTAAATACAGAAGTAAAGACCACATTGGAGGCAGTAAACAAATTAATGAACTGTGTAAAATTTGAATGTGTGGAACATCAATTTGAGATGCTCTCCAAGAATGAAAAGTAAAGGATATTAAAATGATACAAGATATTGTTGAAAAAGAAACCATTATAAAAGAAATAAATGAGCCCAGGGGTAGGTAGGAACAGCTAGACACATCCTGGGAAATTTCTTGATTTGCAGTTAACAAAAATTGTTTGTTTGTTTGTTTTATGGATAGTACAGAAAGAAAAAATGAGCTTATCTACAAAGTAATAGTATCCTAGCAATATGAAATGTCATAGACCTACTGCAGATGTTAGGGGGAAAAAATGCTGTCATCCAAGTATTTTATATCTTGCCATGTTCTATAATTTCATAACTATATAGCATTAGAAAATCCTGTTGCAATGAGTAAATAACACAAGACAAATGACCCATTTAGTATTTTTGAAACCACCGCTAAATCAACCCCAAGATTAACAACAAGAAAAACTGTAAGAACTGTAAGGGAAGTTTCAGCATAAACCACTCAGAGAATCTGCCCCTCAGTCTGGACTAAAAAAATCTAGCTGATAAGTAAACCTCTGAGTGTTCACTCTACCATTCTTTCTATGACTCCCCTCTCCCCTATTTCTTAGTAACACACTTCTGGAGCTACAGAGAATTTCTTGGCTTGTCTGATGACCACTTCAAAGCATTAACTGATGTTTTTCTGTCCCAGCACATAGTAACAATGGCAAAACATTTTACTTGGTTAGAACACTATGCCTGAATAATTATTTTTTAAAATTTTTACTTATTTTTTAATGTTCAAAGAAGCATAGATACACAGAGCAACATAATGTCCATCTTCATTAGCAAAGATCTTTATTAATGATTTCCCGTGTCTCTGAAAACTATACAAAATGACCCTGCTGAGTTTTTTAAAGTAGTGAAAATCATATAAGCCACCCACCAACAGATATTATCTTCCCTGACGTCTTCTAAAATTATCTTTCCATCTAGAGCACATGACTATCCCTATGCTGCTTGCATTTAAAAGTCAGTATGTAGTAAAATCTTCACCACATAAAAACGAAGAGGAAAAAGGCACATTTTTTAAGATCTACAATGACACACAACATACTTTCCCACATAATTGTCTAATAATCACATGGCAATCATGTGAATCTATGTACTGATAAAATTTTAAATGTTTGATAAGAAACATAGCCAAGTTAACTTTCATTTTCTCTTATTTTGTAACTATAGAGAATTATTTTCTACATGCATACTTTTTATACTTATTTTTCAAGATACTTTTGAAATCAAAAAGGAAAAGGTCTGTTAAAGAGACATGGTAGCAGTGAGAAAGCCACACTAAAATGAAACAAAGTCTGCTTTTAGGAGCTCTAGTTATCATCTGGCTTTAAGATAGCAAGGTCTCACTAATGATAAAAGGGAATGGAGTGAAGGAGAGAAGGAAAATCTTTAGGTTCTCTTAAGCAGTCAAAATTATTTCAATAGATAAAATAAATTACATATTTTGTTTTTCATTATACCAAGAATATATAACTCAGACTGTTTAGTTGATTCTTTGAAATGGTAGGCACCAATCATAGTGAAACATTTATCAACATTTTACAACAGTTTCTTCTTGTAGGGTCTAAAAAGAGTATACTATCCTTAACATTTATGAAAGGTTATAAGCAAAAATGCCATAACTATGGCTCAGTAACACTCTTAGAAATAGACTCAAAGAGAGATGACAGTGAACAAGTCTGTGAAAAGGGCCGTACCGGCTTTCAGAAGAGATCATTAAAATGAACGCCTACATTACTATCCATGGCTTACACACATCTTTTCATTCTAATTGTAGATCTAGGGGTAGCTTCTACTCAATCAACAGAACCTAGCTCTGGCACAGATGAGCTGGTATTATTGCTGGCATTATCTCTTATTTCTGTTCCAGCAGCTGTTAGAATTTCTCTGTTAAGTGACAGCTGACTTCTTGTCAGCAACAATGGAAAGACAGTAAAATGGTATTTTCATTGGGCTGAGAGAAAATAACTATCAATCTCGGTTTCTAGTCCAACAGAAAAAAATCTTCAAGAACAAGGGCAAAATTCCTAAGTAAATTCTAAAAATGTATTTCAAATAGAAAAGGGAACCTGAATGGATGATGCAAAGAGAATAAAAATGCAAGAAGGAATGAAGAACATAGAAAGTATTAAATATGTAAGAAAATCTAAAAAACAAAATAAGAAAAATCCATTAGCAATATCTTGCAGTGTCAAGAAAATCAAAATACATAAGAATAGAATTGCAACTGGGAGGAGGGTAAAGGGAATTAATGTGTTTTAAGTTGCTTATATTATTAGGAAGGAGAATAAAGACATTGTGTAACTCCGGATGTTGTTAAATATGCACAAGTAAAATTTCAATGATAACTACTAAAAAATATATACAATCAAAATATAATTTCCAAACTAGTTTAGAGCAAACTGCATGAAAAAAATGTATATACAGGGCAATTCAAAAAGGAGAGAAAAAGAAGCACAAATAAGTTTGGGACTCAAAAGCAGATATAAATAAGTTCAATTATATGAATAATTATAGTGTGTGTAAAAGGATCAAATATACCAAATAAAAAGAAGAACAATCAGCCTAGATTTAAAGCAATCAGCTTGGATTAAAAATATATACTTTATTTTGTGTACAAAAAAAACAATGAACACAAGTTAAAAGGATAGAAACAAGATTAAAAACAAAAAAAAGAAAAGCAAAGAAAAGGAAAAAAAAAAATGAGGAAAAGCCCAAATGAAGAAAGTCAAGGCAGTCCTATTCATCCAAGAAAATAAATATTAAAGCAAAAAGTATTACTAAAGGCCAAAAGAATCATTTGACGATAAAGGGTTCAATTCGCCAGCAAGAGAGAACAGCTAAATTACATATGATCCTGTAACATGGTTTCAAAATATATAGAAAAGATTCCAGAAATATAAGAAAAAACAGACAAATCTACAATCATAGTGGGTGATAGTAAAACATCAGAATCAGTAATTGATAGATCTAAGAAACAAAAGTTCAATAAAAAATATAGAGTTGACCGATACAACTACATTGGACCTGCATCTGCTTTATGAATTCTGCATTCAATAAGGGAAGATTACACATTATTGTTACAAGCACAAAAGGAGCATTTATAAAAAGCTGATCACCCATCCACTGGCTCACAAAACAGTCCTCACCATATACCAAAGGGGCAAAATGATATGGATCATGATTTCCAACCTCAAAGCAATCACACAGGAAATTGATTAAAAAAAATAATAATAACCAAAATATATCAACCATGTATGTATAAGAATTGAGAAATACACTTTCACATAACCCATCAAAAATCATACTGAAAATTTAATTTTTTTTGAAATGAATAACATGCACTACATACTGTGAGTACCAAAAAATGTTTAGATAAGAGGCAATAAAAATAAATCATCTATGTCCATCCAAAGAACTAAAAAAATAAAATTAACTTTAAAAAGCAGAAATAAATACTAAAGAACAGAAATTAATGAAAGGAAAAAAAAAATATGAGGTGATTCTAAAACCAGAAGTTGGTTCTTTTAAAATATTAAAGTTCACAAATACTTGAAAATAATGGTTGAAAAAAAAAAGTCTAAATAAACATGTCAATAATGAAAAAAAACTATAATGAAAATTAAGTATAAAAATTAGACACATGAAAAAGGGGGCCACTACGAACAACTTTAATCCCATAAAATAGACACATTCCTAGAAAAACTTATATTTAGGAAGAATTATAAAACCTAAATAGTCCAGAAACCTTTAAAGAAATTAGATTAATGGTCAAAAAAAAAAATCCCCATATGGAAAACTTCAAGTCTAGATGGCTTTATTTAATTAGTTCCACCAAGCTTCTAAGAAACAAATAATTCCATTCTCACACAAACTATTCTACAATATTAGAAAGAAACAGTATTTCCCATCTAATTTTGTGGATTAGAATAACTGGTTTTTGCTGTATTGGGAGAAAACTCTCCATGAATTACTTGCCTTTTTGCTTATCTTACAAGTAGGAACTGACTGCTCTTTATTTCATAGAATCTTTTCAAGGATGGTCAGTATAGCAAACAGTCTGGTAAGATAATGTCTCCTTTCAAAGCGAAGGGTAGTTTTGAATATATCTTTGAAGACAGAAATACTATCTTCTTCCAGAGTAAAAGGCAGGCATTCTTACTACCTATTACATAGCTGGAATCCTGAAGCTCAGGAATCTTCTCCTGTAACACAACCCACTGTGCGTGCAAGTGTTATCTGATCCACTTTACATCACCATGTAGGAACTGGGATTCACGGAATAGCTGCAAAAATGCTGATTCTCTGGGTACTGCTCTGCATTACAAACTGTCCTTCATCTCTGACCCAGGAATCTCGTGTCTTCTTTCAGATCCATAAAACTATGGCAGGTTAACTTTTAGGTTACAAGTAGGATATAACCTCACATTCTTCACAGTTCTTGACATGCTCGAACCTGAAAAGGTTAGCGTAAGTCCTATACCACAAATCAGCAGATTAAAAAATCTAAAAATATATAACCAAATCTAGCAATTCATCACCGGATAAAAATGCACTATGATATCCCAGGAACACAAGATTAGCTTCCCAATACAATATCAACTAATGTGTTTACTTTACTATAAGAAATATCAAATGCTTTTATCAATAGATACAGAAGATCTGCTAGATAAAATTCGACATCCATTCATGAACATAGTAAACATCATACTTAACAAGAAAATATTGAAAGTTTTTCCTCAAATTAGGAAGAATTCTCTCTTCAACATTAGAGATTCTAACCAGTGCAGTAAGACAAGAAAATATGTGTGAGATTCAAAAGAAAACAATAAATATCCTTATTCACAGATAATATATTTGTGTATTTTTTAATCAGATATATTATTGTAATTTAAGAGTTTAACAATGTCACTAGATTTTTTAAAAAGTACACAAAAATCTATTATATGTCTACAGACTAGCAACAGCTTGAAAATAAAAATTTTAAATATACCATTAACAGTGTCGAAAATATAAAGTATCTAGCACCAAATAATAATGACTTAATGAAAAAATTATAAAACTTTATTTTTATAACATTAATGAATATCTCAATATTAATGGATAAACCATGTCATGGATTAGAAAACTCAATAAAGATGCTAATTCTTTCCAAATTGATATATAGATTCAATACAATCTAAATCAAAATCTCAACAAATTTTTTTTAACTTGACAAGCTGAAAATAGAAATTTGCAAGTTGACACTTTGATGAAAATTAAGGGACCAACAGTCACTGCCCCTTGAGAAAAAAGAGGACTTGTCTCCTCATGAGTCAAGATTTATAATGCTATTATAACAACACAGGACAGAGAAAGACAAAATACAGAGGAGCACACCTGAATTAGACACATCTATATGTCGATATTTGATATATAGCAGAGGAGGTATTACAGATCAAGAGGAAAAGATGGGCCTTTTAATAAATTGTGGTGAGACAACTTGGTACCAACATGTTAAAAAATGAAACTGAACCCTTACCTCTCACTATATACAAAACTCAATTCATGCTGAGTTAAAGAAATACATACCAAAAACAACCCTATAAAAGTTTTTAGAAGACAGGATAGGTGGTCTTGAAGAATTTTCTTTGTAATTAGAAAATCTGCAAATCTTCAGTATTACCCACCCTAGGTGACGGTAGCACCCTATCAGATATTGACATTACTTAAGTACAGAATCACAAAAACACTTAATTTCTTATTTTCTTACTTTTATAGCTTCAAAAAGAAAAAGCAAAACATCCACAGCTTGTGGGTATGGAGATGATGAAAAGAAAATACTGAATATTTGCTTTGCTTATAACACAGAGTAGAGGGGGAAAAAAGCATATCTGAGGTTATACATCTGAAGATTTTTAGAAACAAGTGAGAAAAAGACATTTGTAACTACAAAGTCAACCCTACAAATATGTTAGGAGTTCTTTCAGAATAGAAACCAATGGCTAAACTAATTTTACTCCATAGCATAAACTTTCATAGTCCTAGAAAAAAAATTACAACACTGGGAAAAAAAAAAAAAAAAAAAAAACCCTAAAGCGTTTAATACAAACATTCAAATTCACCCTGAGTACGAAAAAATTCCTAGAATCTTTGAGGGTAACAGTAACATAAATTATACTCTAATTTAGAGAAAATTTTGAAAGCTTAAAGTATTTATCTTACTTTTGAGAACTTGGTGATGCAAGAGTAAATCATTACATCTCATTTTTAAAATGATATTTACTAAAAAAGTTAACAGCCAGCTAGCTACATGTATATATAACTACCATTTTCCAGTATTTTACAAGTTCTTCTATATAGCTATTCCTTCATTCATCACTCTGGAAAACTTTAATTTTATCCCAAGAAATGGGATAAATCTATATACTTCAATAACTAAAAAATCTCCTAGTGAAGTTCTGTAGATTACTGATAATAGTATTTGTGACATTTCAGTTTTAAAGCAAAAGATAAACAGAAAGCTCAGTTCCAAGACTACTTTCTGGAACTTTCACAAACTTGCCCCAATATTTACTTGAAACCTAAATTTGTTTTCCCTTTGATAGACAGGAGAACAAGGAGATATTCCTGCCAACAATTCACTGAAGCATAATGTCTACATCTAAATTAGTACAAAACTGAAAAAAAGCAGCTGCTGTGTCTATTCAGAATCACACAGCAGATGTGAAAGGGGTTTTATTCTTTCACTTCCAAGTCAGTACATCAAAACCTTCTCACCCAGGAGCTTGCCAGCAACTTTATACTAATTGTATGATTGCCATAGCAATGAAATGACAATAGCCACACACATTCGTTTGGAGTACCAAGCCTGGGCTATTTATAGTTGCAAGATGACTTCAATAAGGAAGACATAGAGGATAGACTAATTAAGGTGTATAACTCCAAAAATGTTAAAGACGACTTCACTTTGTTTTATTCAGCTTACCTCAGAAAAATAATGACTATATAATTTCATGAACTATTTTATAACTCTTTGTTAAAACTAAACATCAGTGCTTAAACAATATATCAAATATTGGGCTATTTTTCTCCAGTGAACTTTGTATGAAAAAAACCTTCAGTATTAATTATAAATATACTTTAAAATATCAGTACATTTCTCACAGCAGGAAGGTCTTAAATTTTTAACTTATAACTTTCAAAAGTAAATAATGTTATTTTGATGTATTTCAGCCTAAATAAAAATATCTAGTATGGAATGATTATTTATTTATGAAAGGAAGGAAGGAAAGACTAAAAATGACAATAAATCCAAAAAAGTCTAATGGACTCCCACAGTGCAAAGAATGTTTTTATTTTATGATCATGAGAATCTCACTCCAATTTAAGTGTCCCACAGCTTGCTACTCTATTAAAATTACCCAAATAAAAATCCATTACAAGCCAATTACATCTCATAGTAATATCTCAATATATTGTTTCCATCACAAGTACAGCAAAATATTTAATCAAGACTATTAATATTCCATCAAGGATGAGAGTTGAGGATATTATAAAATACCAAAGTGTTAGTGGTAAGAAGCAACAGGAGAAATCATGGTGAAACATTAGTCATGTTACAAGAAATCTTTCAAAAACCTACACTTTGAGGGTATATTTATTAAATCAAAACTTATTAAACTTCAATATAAAATTATATAAAAAAATTAAACGTTTTTCTTAAAACCAAGTAATACTTATTAAACACTTTAAAAACCAGTGATATCACCATAATTAAATGACACAACAAAACAATCTCTACTTTTTATTTATAATTCATTAAGCAAATATTGTGTATGGTCTATAAAGATGATACCAGGAAGTTATAATACTCAATCTTAAAAAGATTAAAACCTAGCTACTAAAAAATGAAAACATAGATCACTAATATTTAAGTGAGACAGAAAGAAAAATGAAGTTAATCTAATCCATGGTAGGCTACATGATGAGGATTATCAATGAGAAAATAAATCACTGAGATTACACGATAATTATATAGTAGTACTCACTCACTTGGGGTTTTGCTTTCCGTGGTTTCAATAACCCACAGTCAACCACAGTCAAAAAATTTTAATGGAAAATTCCAGAAATAAACAATTCATAAGTTTAAACTGTGTGCCATTCTGAGTAACATGAAATCTCAGGCCATTCTGCTACATCACACCGGAAACGGACCTTCGCCCAGCATATCCACACTGCATATGCTCCCCACTCCATTAGTCGCTTAGTAGCCATCTCGGTTGTCAGAATGTTACAGTATTGCTTTGCTTGTGTTCAAGTAACCCTTATTTTACTTAATGCCACATTCATATAACTTTTATATTCATATAACTGTCTGACCCATATTGTTTAACTCTTATGTTTTATTATTAGTTATTGCTGTTAATTTCTTACTGTGCCTAATGTATAAATCAGACTTTATCCTAAGAATGTATGTATAGGAAACAACATAGTACACATAGGGTTCGGTGCTATCAATGGTTTCAGGTATCCACTGGGGGTCCTAGAATGTATCACCCATGGATAAGGGGGAACCACTGTAGATCTTTCTGGCTATTTTATTAACATACACTTACCTCTCTGCTACCCCTCAAAACATGACTGTTTAAAAAATGTTGTTAGCTGTCTACTAGAATTCTACAAATATTCTATATGACACAAACACGTTATAACTTTTCGAATGCGACCTGAAGTGACCCGAAGAGCCAAATTATTTTAAGAGGAGAAATATTTGATTATGATGCTTTATTACAAAATTTAACCACAATGGAGACAAGGTGAATCAAGAAATGAACCATAACAATTCCTTGGCCACCTACTACTAGCCAGGTTTTACATACATGCTTTTTAATTCTCACAACTGCACTTTAAAATAGGTATTATTAGTCCCATTTTACAACTGGCAAAAGACTCAAAAGCTTGAATGAGTTAAATAAAATATCCAAGGTCACGAGTTGGTAAGTGGCAAGACTGTCTGAGCCAATCTTATTCAGGCTTATGTAGCCAAACAGTCTCTCTAAAAGTATTTGTACTTGGCCCACATTTCAAAAAGGTCTTAGGAAAATTACACATTAAAAACAATTTAAGAAAGTACATGGGCACACACAAAAAAATTAAATAGAGATGTCTAATAGATGTAACTAAACATAGACATTTGAGATTAAATAATAAAGTAACTTTGAGTCCCAGGTAAAGGGTCTAGCCAGAAAGTTCTAGGCCTGTATCTCATTATATACAAAACAGTGAGTGGAAAAACAAGCTGTAGTACTGAGTATAATATTAATGACTCCAAAGTCAGCCGTAAGACAAACCTATAGACATTTCTTCCAATCTTGCTTACCTAAAAAGTAACTATTCTACAGGAAAACTGATTATTACATGAATATCTGATCAAAGAAATAACATGTACTTTTTTAGGAAGTGACAGTAGCAAAGGCTCTCAGCTCATTCAGACTTCGCCTAATGAACATTTGCTATAAGATGCCCTATCACATTCAGGAAGTAGAACTAAAATATAAATAATAATCCATCATTCATTTAGAAAATATTTAACATATACTATAATAAGATGCTACAGCTACACATAAAGATATATAAAATACAAGGAATCTGTAATAAGGCTGGAAACACAAAACACACAATCAATCAATAATAATGTACAATAACGTAAGTGTGAAATGAACACTAATAATAAGAAGTGCTCCTGAATTCACAGGAGGGAAAGATCACTTTGGGTTTGTCAGGCAGTTTCATGGAAGAACTAGGCTTGCAAGTAAAAACGAGGTAAATTAATGAAAGGAAAACTGTTACATCTTAATGAATAGTTATCACAGCCACATAACTGTCAAAAGTGAAATGTCAAATCGGGGCAGGGGGAGGGGAGCTTTTTCTAAAATTATTAAACTATAAAAAATCCTAAAGACTTTATTTTAATATTCCTAAGGAAATTAAACTACTAAAGAAAATCACATATGTTTTGTGGGTAAAGGGGATCAAATATGTGGTAGCTGAAGGAAACTGGACTTTGGGTGGTAATCACTCAATAGAACATATAGATGTCAAATTATAATGTATACCTGAAAATTATATAATTGTATTAACCAATAAACTTACCCCAATAAACTTAATTAAAAAATGAAAAGTAAATGAAAAACAAAATAAAAAATAAAAAAATAATTTGGATTTCAATAGACAATATTCAATTTGCAGCTCTGCCAACTTACAATTTGAATGTAACCATGGCAAATTGTTTAACCTATTTGGTTTACCCATCTATAAGATGAGGGTGATAACATCAATTCAAGAGGCTTTAGGATTCAATTAGATAATGTATTAGGGAAGGTATAGTGCTAATTTTAGTCTTGAAATTCATTAAAATCAAATTCTTAGTCTAAATTAAACAAGCTTTGTCTATGGCCATGCCACCCTGAACGTGTCTGATCTTGTCTGATCTCAGAAGCTAAGCAGGGTCGGCCTGGTTAGTACTTTGATGGGAGACCACCTTGTAATACCAGGTGCTGTAGGCATTAAAAATAATAATAATAATAATAGTAATAAATTAATTAAACAAGCTTTTCTTCTTTTTGTATCTAAAAATGGTTTCACTAAAGGAACTTTAATCTTTACTAATAAATTGGATCTGTTATTTAAATATAGTAAACACGGTTAATATTTTCAAAATCCTATTTTAAATAGCTTTTTATTTATACAGAAATACTAATTCTATGGGGTCAGTGATAACTTCTAATATCGTCCCACCTCTCTAAACATATAGTTTCTATTCCTTTTTCTTCTTTATTCTACTAATAATTATTAGTATTACTAACTTATTACATGTCTATTTGGGTCACCAGTAGACTTGGTGAAATGTAGGACTGAAGAAACTAATATTAAAGCAAATATGTTTCTCTATATGTTTCTTTTCTCTCCCCAACATTCATATTAGTTACACAAAGAATATTTCTTATAAAAAATACCAATTTTTTCATTGACTTTGTCTTCTTTCCCCTTCTTTACTGTTTAGCCTCATACACAGGATGCGTCTAGTGAAAACTGTTATGATGAACAGGTATTTTGTTTCACAGAAAGTTTAAACTAATAAATTTTAGGCACTTTTCATAAATTTAAAAATAATTATGGCAATAATCTACAAAATGTAAAGATATGTATAATGAATACATATTAAATTATTTCACTTAATCTGTTTTTTGTTTATTTTTTTGTTTGTTTGTTTTTTGTCCAAATGTGAAATGGCCCAAAGACAGGACTAGGAGGAAGGGGCTGAGGAAGGGTTAAGAAGTGTCTGAATATAACCAAGAGTTGACCACAATGCTCACCTGCAATTGAGAGCCTGGTGAACAAATGACTCATGACCAGCCATGTTTGGGAATGTCTAAACTAAAAATGGGCAGAGACAATGACAATCTTTTTGCACATTTATGTTTCTGACGTATGTTTAATGTATAAGATAATTATGTATTTCATAGTTAGATAATAGTCATTTAAAAAAGTCTGAGGAGAGCCTAGTAAAAGTTGCAAACATTAGGTACTTATCTGTTGAAGAGGGAAGAGAAAAAGAGGGAAAAAAGAATTTAAGCTCTCAAAGTATTTATGGTATCCACTAGCAGAAATATATTCAAAAAAGTATGCACAGCTTAAAGAAATTGCATATTATACTTAGCCATTAAATGTTTCTAAACAATCTTTTCAACAGTATTCAGTAACAGTTAATCCCTTTTAGTATCCATTCAATAACATGAAATATTAAATGTGTAAAAAATATGGATTTTACATGTCAAGCAATATGAAGAAAAAAGTCAGAAAAAAAAAAGAAATTTTCCTAGACTATGGTGTCCAATATAATAGCTGACATTTGTGTAAGAGTAAATTTTATTTTAATCCATTAGCAACTGCTAAATTATCAGCATCTAGAGATATTATCTTGCTACCATGGAAATACAGAATACATGAATTAATTAGGACTGTGGTGGTGTAAACAGGGGAGAGAATGGCCTACCTTCTACAGGAAATACTTTCAATATAATGTCATATAAATGTACTCAGACGATATCTTCAGTCATACATAATATGCTATAACTTCTTAAATTTGGGATTACATCAATAATTTTCACATTAAATCATTACTTACACTCCTAAATTTCATATGCTCATTATTCATGTGTAATCAGTTTAAAAGAGCTACCTATAATCATGAGAACTACTATTACTGTGGCTCCTTTTCCTATGAGATGGTTTATAAACAAATTCTTCATTGAAGGTTTCCAAACACCAAGGTTATTATAAATCAAGGTAATAAGAACATGCCCCCAGGAAGGTATAAATGGAATGATGTACACTAACCAGTCATATTATTAGTTTGAACAACGAACATGTTAATAGAAGGCCAACTGGTCTATATGAAATCTATGGTGAAAAAAAGCCAAAGTAAAAGATTTTCAATGTGTCCCTAGCATTAAGAGAGTAAAGAATTCTCTGACAAACCAATGAAAGACTCTACTTGATTTGGTAGATTTCTCTCTATATTGGAAATAAACAGAAGAAAAAAGATGTCTAAATATCACCAACAGTATTCCAGGTGTGATACCAACTCCCTTTGTACTAACTGCCAATTCACCAAGCAACTTTCTGTCAGAGTGAGTGGGTTGGAGGACAGAGAGAACATAAAACCCCAAAACACTGACCAGCTGCACTGAGCACTTCAATCAACTTGGCACTTTTCTCCTTACTTCACAAAAGACATTCTGGTTCTTCCTCTGTCTGCTCTGGGTTGTTTGTGGGAACGCGCACCCATAAATCTAATCAACTCAGTAAGAACCGTGGAGATCATCATCTTTATACAGACTTGAAAAATTGAGGGCCAGAACCTGGGTTTTAGTGATCCCAGTAAAGTCATATCATTCTTGAAGATCCTGTTTGAATAGCCATTCTGCATCTTCCCTTAAATGTCAATCCTCTCAAACTCTATTCAAAATACTTCTTCTTTTATGTGATAACAGGTACTTCCCTTCACCTCTAGGTGTCCTTCCCCCCCCCCCACTAATATTCCTATTTATTTCATATTCCTAACAACCTAAAATAATAAAATTTGGAGTTTTTTCATTTGGCAAAACACTTCCACACATTATCTCATTTGATGCTTAGTACAACTTTCTGAAATAGGCAGGACTAATGACCTAATACGTTACATTTGGTAATTCGATGTACTGGTTAGAGCAAGGGGCAATTAGACTAGGGACAATTCCTCCCATCCCCATGCATCTGGCAACATCTGAAGAAATTCTGTCACAACTGAGGGCAGGAGGTTTGCTACTGGCATCAAGTGGGGACAGGCCAGGGATGCTGCTTAACAGCCTACAATACACAAGACAGCATTCTATGAAAAGAATTATCCAGCTTAATATATCAATAGTACCCTGAGTTAGGAGGAATGAACTAAATCCTGTCTCTGCCACTTACTAGTTGTAGAAAACTTATTTATATTTAACCTCTCCAAGTTTTAATTCCTCCATTTATATAAAAGTCAATAAACTTATGTTTTAATTTATATACTGTAAAATTTGCTTTTGGTGTACAGTTCCATGAATCTTGACAAATACGTAGTCATGTAACCACTACCACAATAAAGATGCAGAACACTTCCATCACAATAAAAACCTTCCTTTGTCCTTGCTACCTACATGTAGCCAAAAGCATCCCCATGCCTAGTAACTGTTTGTCTTCTCTACAGTTTCATCTCTACAATGTTATGTAACGTAATCATACAATACATTATCTTTGAATCTGGTTTATTATTTAATGTATCTGAGACTCATATGTTGGTTGGTGATGCTTCAGTACTTCATTCCTTTTTATTGCAGGGTAGTATTCCATTCTAAGAATGTAGCATAGTTTATTCATTCACCATTTGAAGGCATTTCAGCTGTTACAAGTTTTTGGTAATTATAAATAAAGCTGCTATAAACATTTGCATAAAAATTTTTGTGTGAACATGTTTTCATTTCCCTTGCATAAATATCTACTAGTGGGACTGATAGGTGGTATGTTAAGTGTATGTTTTAAATAGTATGAACTGACAGGCCGTCTTCCAAAGTGGTTGCACCATGCTGCATTCACAATAGTAATGTGTAAGCATCCCTGTTGTACCCCATACTCACTTGAATTTAGTATTGTCAGGTTTCTGATTTTAGCCATCCTAGTAACTGCATAGTGGTATACAGTGTGGTTTTAATTTGCCTTTCTCTAATAACTAGTGATACTGAGCATCTTTTTTAAAATTAATATTTTAGAGCAGTTTTAGGCTTACTGAAAAACTGAGCAGAAAGTAAAGTTCTCATACATCCCTCTTTCACCTCCCACTCCCTCACTTCCTCCCATTAGTTTCCCTTATTAAATCTTACATTAGTGTGATATATTACAATTGATGAGCCAATATCCCTATGTTATTATTGACTAAAGTCCATAGTTTACACTAGAGTTCACATTTTGTTATACATTCTATGAGTTTTGACAAATATATAATGGAATGTATCCACCATCACAGTATCACACAGAACAGTTCCCCTGCCCTAAAAAACCTGTGCCCCATCTATTCATTCCTCCCTCTCTCCTTCCTCTAAAACTCTTGGCAACCACTGATCTTTTTACTGTCTCCATTGTTTTGCCTTTTCCAGAAAGTGGTACAGTTGGAACCAAACAGTATGCAGCCTTTTCAGATTGGCTTCTTTCCCTCAGTAATATGCTCTTAAGTTCCTTGATGTCTTTTCATGGCTTGATAGCTCATTTCTTTTTAGCACTGAGTAGGATGTATAAATTGTATGGATGTATCAGTTTTTTATCCATTCACTATTGAAGGGCATCTCTGGAAATTTTTCTTGTTTGAAGTTACTTCATCTGATATTAATGGACATTCAATTTTCTTTTACTTAGTGTTAGCATGATATATATTTTTCCATCCTTTCAGCTTTTAATATATCTTCATCATTATATTTAAAGTTACTTTCCTATAGAGAGTACAGTTATGTTTTTTTAAACTGACAATCTGTGTCTTTTAACTGCTATATTTAGAACATTTACATTTAATTATTGTAATTATTATATTACTTGTTTTCTATTTCTATACTCTGCTTTTTGTTCTGTCTTTCTTTACTGCCTCATTTTAGATTTTTTAAATGTCTTCCAACATTCCACTTTAATTGATCTATTGGGTCATTTGGCAGTATTACTTTGTATTCACTTTTAGTGCTTGCTCTAAGGATTAAATATACACCCTAACTTTTCAGTCTACTCAGAATTAATATTTTACCACTTTCAGGAAAATACAGAAAGCTTACAACAACAGAGATCCCTTTATCCCCCTCGCTCCTTTGATACAGGTGTCATATATATTACAACTACATACAGAAAACATCAGACAAGGTCATGAATTTTGCTTTCAACATCATACATTAAGAACTTATGAGAAGAAAAATATATTAGTATATTTACCCAGTTATTCGCTATTTCTATTGCTCTTCCTTCACTCTTGATATTCTAAGTTTCCTTTTGTTATCATTCTCCTTTGGTATGAAGAAGTTCCTTTAGTATTTTAGAGCAGAGCTGCTAGAAATGAATACTCTTAGTTTTCCTTCACTGAGAATGCCTTTTTTTGCTTTCATTACTAAAAAAGATATTTTCACTAGATTTCAAGTTTTTGGTCAATAGTTTTCTCCTTAAGAACTTTAAAAGCTTTCTTCCACTGTCTTCTTGCCTCCATGATTTTTGATGAGAAATCCACAATTATTTGACTCATGATCCTTTGTATATACTGTGGGTTTTTTCTCACTACTTTCAATTTTTTTGTTTTTTTTAATCTCTGATTTTCAACTGTTTGATTATAATATATCGTGTCTTCTTTAAATTGACACTGAAGTTCACTGAGTTTCTTGGATCTCTGAGTTTATCTTTCACCAAATTTGAGAAGTTTTCAACCAGTTTCTTCAATTATTTTTTTCTGCACCCAATTAGACCCTCTAATGTCCCATAGGGCAATTTTCCTTTTGTATAATTTCAATTGTTTGAAGAATTTCTATTAATCTATCTTAAATTCACCTTGTTATTTCCTTCTGTTCTTAAGCCCATCTAAACAATTTAAATTTCAGATACTGTATTTTTCAGATCTGAAATGTCCATTTGGTTCTTTTTTAGAGTGTTTTTCTGCTAAAAACTACCTTTCTGTTCATGACAAGACTGTTCACTTTTACCTCTTGGGTCATGGTTATAAAGGCTGCTTTAAATTCTTTTGTCTGACATATCCATCATCTGGGTCATCTTGCAATTAGCATCAACTGATTTTTCCTTTGAGAATTGATCATATTTACAGGGTTCTCCATATGTTAAGTAATTTTTGTTATATTCTAGACATTAAATATTAGGTTGTGAGTCTCTGGGGTCTCTCAAAAATCCTTTAGTGAACAGTGATTATTTTTTGTTTGAACAAGCAACCTAATTAGGTTCAGGACACAAGTTCTGTCCTACCTTCTGTAGAAGGCAGTTCAACATTAATTAAGTTTTCAACAGGTTATTTATGGCATACCCTGGGACCTGAATAGTAGTTTATACTAAGGTTCAGTGCTCAATGAACTATGCCCCTTTGGGCTTGATCCGTGAATGTGTAGCTTAGGACTTGTGTCAATTTACACACAAATCAGGGGATGTCTTTTTTCAGTTCTCTCTCCTCTCCAAGATTTCCCTAACACTCTCTGGTTCCTAGGGTCCCCCATTTCCAATCTGTTGTCTAGAAGTTCAGGGTTTCTCTCACAATTTTAATCTTCTACAATGTCATGCAGTTCCACATATAGGACTGTCCTTGGGACATACTGGTAAGAGAAACTAGAGAGAAAAAATTGATTTCCCCACACACTCTCTAGACCAGGGACCCCTTTCTATTTCAGCATCTTGGTGCCTGTACCACTTCCACCACCACTGCAGCTTTGTGACTGGGGCTGGCCTTAAGACAAGGTCAGGACAGGAAAAAGAAGGGAACAAAAGGGGAATTCCGTTCATACCCTCTGGCTTCCCTTTTTTCAGTCCTCCACTTAGAAAAAGGGGGTTTCTCTTGGATTTTTTTTTTGCTGCCCAGGCATTCCCTGGGCAGTTCTAGGACTTGGTCCATTCACAGCTGAAACTCAGGAGGAGAAAAGAACAAACAGGAAATTCACTGCCCTATCAGTCTTCAAATTTTGCCTTCCCTTCCCTGCTATCATTTACTTTTCAGGGTTCTCAGCTGTGTTTTGCATTATTTCCAGACTGTTTATCTGTAGGAGTGAAAAGACAGGATGTAGAAAACTTACACAATTTCGCCTTGCGTCAGATATCACTTATTATATTTTAAAATGCAACTGTTTCCCTTTACAGCATACAGTATAGACACAAATATGGACGTAGGAGACAGTAAAAGACATTTAAACAATATCAGTAACAATTAAGTGCCAGAATATTGGAAATTGGACCAATCTTTAACTGATATATTTAAACTAATTAAAGACGGAGTGCACATCTGGCAGTGTAACAGCAAAACATCAATCTATTTTAAGATATTGTAAAAATAATCAAACAGAAAACATCAGACCTGGTTTGTGCTTTCTTCTCCATCTTCAATACTTGCAAACATTTCAAAATACTAGCACCAGGCTCTCGAGTACTTACCTGTGAGTTCTACCAACCAATAACCATTCTGAAACCATGTCAGTTGACTTAGAATTGCATGGTCTATGAAAACACAAAGCCACTTTTCAACAGTTTCCCATTAAAAAAAAACACTTTCAAAGAGTGTACTTTTCAGTTTCAATAAGATGCCTTAAATAACAAGAAACACAAAAAGAGCCAGCAAGGCAGGTTTTCTCACAGAGCCGGCTCAAATAACAAAATTCAACCTAAGGTCATTCGATTGAAGAGCTGTCCAGAACTGAGCACCAATTCTCAATGGAGGGAAACAGCAGTTCATTAAAAGTTAAAATGTTTTACGGTGAATGTGAAAAGATACACTATAAGACAGCATTGGACTTAAAGCCTCATTTTCATAATGAATTTAGGTTATTCAACAGCCTGTAATTTCATGAGACTAGGATTGAGCTCTCCCTCCTGTTAAAGCCTGACACACCCTGTTTTTGTGTCCACTTCACATTGAGGAAGGAGGCCCGAGTAGGTGGCAGATAATCTCAGTCCTCCTTTTTCTTTCCTCTCGTCCTGCCAAAGAAGCGCTGATGTTATAAGAAACTTTGCCCAGAGTCTAGTAAAACTCTCTTACTTTACAGGAAAGCAAGCAAGCTAAGAGGGGTTAAGGGACTTGTCCAAAATCACATTTTGAAGTAAAAGGTGAAAGCAAGGCTGTAATGCAGGCTTTCCAATTTCCCATTCAAGTTCCTTCCACTACTCCATGCTGCTTTCTAAGAGAGCCTGGGAGATGATTCAGGTACCAGAACAGACGCACTGGTAGTCAAAACGCAGGGGGCCGAGGAGGGTGGTTTTTAAGAATCTCCCTGCCCCCACTGATATCACCATTCTGAAAAACAGTTTAATCTGAAGCCTTCTCAGTCTATCCATAAAAATAAACAAAAGTAAACACTTATTGCCATGATAAAGAAAACATGGTCTTTTCTTTTGTTGCCACTTGTTTTCTTAACCTGCAGTCACCAATAACATGGCAGAATTAAACCTGAAGTGAGAAACAAGATAGGCCCTCAAACAAATTATGTGTCTCTTCTCATGTTTCCTCTCTATACATAAGAAATATTTTATTTTTCTCCATTGGTTAAAATATCACCTACTTTTCCTTATTCTATCAACAAGCAGAAGGTATTCCAGAGTCTTAAAAGCTAAACAGTTAGAAATTAAGAGGAAGAAACAAAAGCTGCACTGTTGTCCCTTGTCCACAAGCACAAAGACCTGTAACAAGAACAGGGCATTCCTAAGTGCCCAACTGATGGGCAGAGTGATTGATTAGGTCGCCTCTAAAACCAAGGACAGATCCTGGTTTGTTCCCTTGACCTAATGCTGCAGTATGTTTCTGGAGAAATTTCCAAACTGAGCAATGACCCTAGTTACACTAGTCCTCTCATGCAGTTACCAAAGGTCAGTCCCAGAAAATAGCTGCATTAGTTGCAAAATACTTAAGAATTAAATATCGGGTCAGTTTAACCTTTAAATTAAAAAAAAACTAAGTCTTTAGAGCCATGTGGCCTTCAGATGACGATGACCTTTTTCCACTAGAAGAAAGCTACCTCCAGTAGAAAAATTTCTACATATTTGTCCTTCTTCCTATTCTTTCTCCTTCCAATGCTCTTATTTAATTATTCTGCTAGTATTTACTAAACGCCAACTATGTGCCAAGAGCTGTGATAAATACAAAAATAAAGCATCATCCTCGTCCCGGAGGAACTCAGATCTCATACGGGAGCAGAGTAACAGAAGCCAACAGTACTCAGCATTTATGTGTACCAGTTACCTTATAGAACGCGACCTAACTTAAGGCTCATAAAACTACTATAAAGTAGATATTATTTTCTCTATCATGAAAGATGAGAAACCGAGGACTCAAAGGGGTCAGTAATTTACATAAATTCACAGAATAACTCACACTACAATCAGTATAAATATCCTTCTGCACCATTTCACTGAGGCAGGTACATGGTAGATATATTGAAATTAAAATGTATTAATGATAATAGTTAACATTTATTAGATATTTACTACACGCTAGGCGCTAGTCTAAGAACTCTGTAGTTTGCCTCATTTACTTTTCACACCACCTCTGTGAAACAAAAATTCTTGTTACCATCCTGAAGCAGCACGTTGTAGTGGTTAAGAAGCCAGACTCGGAGGTTAAGCCAGTGGGTTCAAATCTCACCTCCACAGCTTACTAGATGTATGTCCTCCATAAAGTTATTTAATCTCCTGGTGTGTGTAACATGAGATATTGTATGGTATGAAGATTAACTGAGTTAAACAGAATATGTGGCACAATGCCTAAGGGAAGAAATATATTTCAAGAAGAAACAGCTCAAGTTGGATGAGTTAGAAGACTACATGATTCCACTTATACGAGGTATCTAAAAATAGTAAAATTCATAGAATCAAAGAGTAGAATAATGGTTGCCATGGGCTGGAGGGAAGAGGAAATAGAGCTACTAATCAATGGGCATAAAGTTTCTGGTAAGCAAGATTAATAAGTTCTAGAGTCCTGCTATACAATGCTGGATCTACAGTTATCGGTACTGTACCATACTTAAATCTTTAAGAGGGTAGATCTCATGTTAATAACTACAATATAATCTTCCTAACCCTCCAGGTTTTCCCTTATCCTACAACTTACTAAATTTTTAAATGAAGTTAGAAAGGGAGGGAGAGAGCCCTTCACTTTTTTAATGGCCTAAAAATGTTTAATCTATTAATCAGTGGTATAACATTTTTTTAAAACATATACCTCAGAAGTGAAACAGGTAAAGATAAGAAGTCCCAAAGTATAGGCAGTTCTTACCCCATGCCCCACAAAACAAAACAAAACAAAAAGTTCGGAGGATGTGAACATTTCAATATCTAAGACATCATAAAAAGACATCTAAACTGATTTTTAAATTGCTATCCTTCTAACCAATCTCGCAATCGCACATTAAAAGGAATTACACATTGGAAGAAACTGCACCTGACTAGTCATTCTACTATTTGTGAGGAAAGAAAATCCCTTCCTCAAAAATATTTTTCGAAGCCAATAATCAACAAAGGCTACCTTTTAAGGAAAGGCAAATATCACCTAAACGGCTATCACTGCTCCAGAAGCCCCTTATGGGTGGGATTCGGACATGTTAATCTGGCTGAAGAAGAGCAAAGGGTCTCGTCCTGAAACTGTGTTGACACAGCAAGCACACGAAGTGTATGTTACAGACCGATAAACAGCGAAGCTCTCTAAAAATGCTTTTGTTCACTTAAGATTGAGAAACGCCAAGCATTTCAGCAAAGAGTAAAAACACCAAAGTGGGGTGAGAGTGGACGGCAGACAGAGATGAGGGGATGGGGAGGCTTGGGAAACTGAGCTCCACAAAAGGCATGTGACAAATGGCTGGCTTTTGCTTTCACAGGACAGTAATCTCTTCATGAAATATTTTTTAACAAAATTGACGATGAACGTTTATCCTGGCATCATAAAATGTATAGTATGGAGTCTGCACCTACTGATTTTGAGAATCTATTAATCTCTGAATATTTGATCTAAATAACTCAATTACAACTAGAGTAAATGTGGAAATAACTTCCAGTTTTCAGAAACTAGTAAATTAACAATAAGTTCTTAAAAGCACAAGCTTATTTGCAAGACAATCACCTCAATAACACTAAATAATTGGTGTTCTTGAGAGGAATCATGAAAGGCACAGTAAATCATTTAAAGAGTCAAGAGAGAATTGAGAAGTTCCACAGAGGGTGCCAGACACATGTGGCTTTCAAAGTTGTCATCTTCATATTTTACAAATTCTCTTTATAAAATGAACAACATAGAATCATGTTCTTGATTTCATAAAAACAGCCTCAAACTACATTCAAGAAAAGTAAAGCTAATTTGATCATTTAAAAGACAAGTGCCAAAAAGTAATAAAGTAAAAGGACTCAAGTGCTGTCAGCAAGTCAACCAAGGTTTACTGACCACAAATAGGGAGTTACAAAAAGGGGACAGTGTCCCCCTTTTAAGCATTATTTGCAATCTTGAGTATCTTAGCTGATTTATTCCCTTTCAAAGGAGAAATTCTCTTGCAAATTTGATGAAAACCATTTTTCCACTGTAATCACTGAAGAAGCTCTTAGAAATTTAGAGTCAGACTGGACTACAGAGGCCCTCCAGTCAGGCTGTGAATACAGTACAGACTTCTCCTTTAATGCCTGAACAGGTCTCTCTGTGCTGTACATAGGCTGTTGACTTGTACAGACCCCTACAGAATCCCTACTGGACATGTACTGGAGAAGTCTGTCTCATTGGTGGCCAGGTCTAAGTGTGGGCCAAAAGAAATAATGTAAATATATTTGAAATGTAAAAGGTATAGGCAAACATATTATCTATTACTTTTAATTTCTGTCTAATTTTAAGAGCATTCCAGTATCTTGAAAATATTTTGAATATTAACTCTGTTATCAAGCCTAACAGCCTTTGGTTTGCTCTGGGCACCCCAGATTAGAGAAGCACAGCATGAAAGACTGAGCTCTGGGTTGCACCCCATTAGAGACCTTCTTCAACCTAGACAGAGCGTCCAACTAAATCATGTCTTTATCTGCCAAATTTCAGAGATTCGCTATCATTATCCTTTAGGGGATTAATAAAGTTCATTTTGTTCACCACCTAGTACAAAGTAAATGTCCTACAAATATGTTAAATCAAAGAAAGGGAGTATATCGAATTCTTTACCAGCAGAACTTCCCTAATCTATTATAAAGCCAACAATGCTTTCGAAGAAAAAATTAGGTTTAATTAGATGTATTCTTAGTGAACTCACAAAAGTTCCTAGTAATCATCATACTTTTCCAAATCCTCACTCTAATAATACTTCATAATTTTTCTAGAAATTAATGACATCTGTTGATCTACAATTCCTAGAATTCATTCTCTTTTGAACAATTAAGGCAAAGTTTGCCTAAATGTCTTATCTCTGGATACCTCATCTTCATGACTAGTTAGAAATATTAAAAATTTACTTAAATTGGCTTTCAGTTCATATCTACAAATCTTTTTAATTTGAGTGGGATTAAGTCAATTACTTGTCCACTTAAAGCAAAAAGAAGTTAACTATTAACAGCAGCAGTAGCTATTTATATGCAAAGCTTTAATGTTTATTAATAACTATAATTCTGAATGTTTAATACAGATAAACATATATTTGAAAACGGGTTATTTTTAGAAAAATGTAATTTTGAAAATGCTCTAGAACATAATGATCTCTTGCATAGATAAAGATTAAATAATTATGTAATTACCCAGTCAATAACACAAAATTATGTTTTTTCCCCAATATTCATGTTTTTCTTACTCAGGTGATATGCCTTTTTTTAAAAAAAAAAAATGAGTTCTTACTTCCCCAGTCTCAAGATCTGTTCATTCACAATAAATAATTCATTGATCTGAATATAATATTCTTTAATATTTACTTAGTTTGATACTATTATTAATGTGTCATCTATTCCTAGTTATTTCACAGGATAAGGAGAAACTAATCTAAAAATAAAAATATACTGTTAAAATCTTTCATTGTGTTTTTATTCCCTTAATTTCAATTAAAGTTGAAACTGGCCGATTACTGACAACAGAGTAATGGCATGTCATATATTTGTATAGATAGATAGAGATAGATATCTGAAGTAGTAAATTTCATTTTTTTTCTGTGCAGTTCCATATTTCAAGGTTCAAATCACACTGAAAATTTCAAAATTTTCTCTCCATTTAGCCAGCAACTATGGCTGTAAAACTAAGTAATGAGCCCATTTGTACTCATACTAACATACAAATTATCACTCTACAGCTTTCATTACTTACATGCTAAGAAAACTTATTCATCATAATCTGCTTCTGTTTCATCAACTTAATAGATGTTGCCTTCTGTCTACAATAGAGATAAAATGGGAGGAAAAATTCAGATCAATTAATCAAATGCAGGTGCCAGCAACCTATCAGACACTGGGCTAGATCCGAGATTTAAAAAGGGGGTGTGTTGGCAAAAGACGTGGTCTCTGCACTTTTAAAACTTACAATATGGTAGAAAATACAGCTATTAAAAACACAATTAGAACAATGTTAATAGCTAATATTTACTGAGCATTTACTGAGGACTAAGAACTATGCTGAGCTTTTAACAGAAAATACTTTATCAGCTGACACACCCAAAAACTCTATGAAGTAAATTCTTTGTAAAGTCTGACTTGCTAGCTCCACGTTGACACTATCTGTACTACTGTGCCTTGCATATCTTTCTATTCCTGTCTACATCAGTAATATACGAGTATCACATATGAGCAGTAATAGAAGTGACATAAAGAAAGGCATACGAAAAGTGCATCTGGGATGGGAAGGTCAATTTTATAGGTATTAAGAATTTAAGGAGTTTACATAATTAAAAACCAGAATGGTAAACTGGAAAATCTGGCTTAAGCCAGGTCTTAATAGCATAATTTGATTATTTTGCTTGACAATTTTTAATTTTCCACATTTATTGGAAGCATCCATATTCAAATAAGTTTAAAATGTAGTGTAAGACTATTATTTTAATTATCACAATTTGGATGCATGATCGTGCCACTTCATTGCTAAGAGTTATGGACCAGCTTCACTTGAAGCATAACCCCACTTTTCATATCCAGAATTAAAATCTTGGTCATTTAAGGATCAGCACAAACTAAAGATCGTAATACTTATTTTTAAAATTCCATACATTTAATACCATCTTACAAAATTTATCACAATACATTTATATGTTTTGTCCCTTATATTTATAACCAGATCCAAAATAGAAAATAAAGTGCGTGTTCTATTTTTTGAATCCCAAGCTGCTACCGTTGTGCCTACCCTAGTGCTTAGTAACTACTTAATGAACTCTATTACAGAATCTGAAATATGGATTGAGCACTAAAAAAGAAAAAAAAAAAGGAGATTTCAAATTCCACATCCAGCATTCTCCAGAAGAAAGATTCACTGAATTTTGGAAACCTGAGTCATCAGAGAGATAATTTGAAGGTCAAGAAAACTCATCAGGCCTCTTTCTAGCATGGGTGAAATAACAACTCTTCAACCTTCTCCTGCCCCCATCTTGCTTCAATTCCAGGTTCAACTACAAAAATGCAACAATTTGAATCACAATCCCTCTTCCCACAAACATCCCAGCCAGAAAAGAGTGGAGACATTAGAGCATTAGCAGCACTGGGAAAGGACATGTGTCACCTAGTGAGTTTCCATGCCAGTTGATTCCGCCATTGTGTCAGTGTACAATTGACCCTTGAACAACGAGGGTGTTACAGTAATTGACCCCTGTACAGTCGAAAATTCACGTTAACTTGTGACTCACCCAAAACAACTACAGTCGTCCCCTGGCATCCCAACGTGTCTGGTTCTAGGACCCCCCCCACTGATAACAGAATCCTCCGATGCTCAAGTCTCTTATGTAAAATGGCATAGAACAATGCATACAGTCAGCCACCTGTATCTGCAGATTCCTAACTGTGATCAAAAAACTGTTTTCAATCCTCAGACAAAGAAGGAACACTA
>NW_006441062.1:272033-280609 GCF_000325575.1 Pteropus alecto | reverse complement strand
CCCCCCCACTGATAACAGAATCCTCCGATGCTCAAGTCTCTTATGTAAAATGGCATAGAACAATGCATACAGTCAGCCACCTGTATCTGCAGATTCCTAACTGTTGATCAAAAAACTGTTTTCAATCCTCAGACAAGAAGGAACACTATATATGTACTGAAAAATATCCACATATAAGGGGGTCCCCCACAATTGAAATCCATGCTTTTTGAGGATCAACTGTAGTTACTTTAAGTTCATCCCTGAGAGTCTAATCAGTTTTCATATACGAATTAACTTTCACTTTTTGTACTTGCAAGACTGGAAGAGATCTGCTTTTGTCCCAAGTGCCGAGAACTTAAATGTCTTAATTGAACTTAAAAATATCTTTTTTCCCCAACTACTTCAAAAAGTTTGAAATGACAGACTTGAGTCAGAAGCAACCCTAGAGAACACTTAATTACCCACACCCACTGCACAAATTTGCTGACATCCCTGATGCATAAATAATCTGATCTCAGCTCAAAAATTACTCACCGTGGTTATACTATTTTAGTTTTTATCTATTCAGTAAATATTTATTGAATGACTACCATGTGCCAGGCACTATACTATGCACTGATGGAACAGGAATAGCAAAACAAAAATAAAAACCTGTCTCCATGGAAATTACATTCTAGTAAAGGGAAACCAAGTAACACAAATATCAGTGAAAAGTACTATAGAGGAAAAAAGAAAAGCAGGGAGAAAAAAAAAAAGAGTGAAAAAAAAAAGTTAGGAGTACCAGTGGTGGGGGCTGCAATTTTAAACAGTGATCATCAAGGAGGAGCTCACTTAGAGGAGACATCTGAGAAAGGCAAAGATGAGGGAATGATATGGATATCTGAGGAGTACTTTCCTAGCAGAGGAATCAGACCTAGAAAGGCCTGGATGACTTGTGTGTTCTTAGACACGAGAGTGGCTGGAGTAGGGGTGAAGGAGTAGGAAGTAAGGTCAGAGGAGGAGGAAGGAGGGGCAAGGGCACTGCAGGCTGCTGGCTTTTACTCTGAGCAGAGATAAGGAGCTATGGAGAACAGCACTTTAAGTTACACTGAAGTAGCATGTTCTGCTTTATATTGTACAAGAATCCTTCTGGCTACCATGTGGAGAAAAGATGGCAGAGGTGTCAAGAAAAAGACACAGTGAACAGTTAGGAGACTTATAATGCTCCTAGGGAGAGATGGCATTTTGGATCAGGGTGATAAAAGTGTAAGTGATGAGAAACAGATTATAGATTAATTAGAAGCTAGATTTGGAAGATTTCTTGGCAGGTCACATGTGGAACTTGAGAGGGAGTTAAGGACAACTTCAAGGCTTTGGACCAGAACACCAAGAAGCATTCCCTTATCTGGTATGTAGAAGACGGTGGGCAAAGCAGGAAGCTGAGTGAAAAGCTGGTATGAGTCTAGATATCAGAAGAGAGGTCTGGGCTGAATGAAATCTAGATAGTCAGCAAACAAGGAGCCAGGATGAGATCACCAAAAAAGTGAATGTAAATAGAGAAAAGGAGAGTGCCAAAGAGTAATCCCCGGTGCTTGCCAAAACTAAGAGTTCTGGGAGATGAAGAAAAATCTGCAAAGGAGCTTGAGAAGAAACAAACTAAGGAAAAACAGAGAAAGCCAAAGAAAGTGCTTCATGAAGTCACGCTTTACTGTGTCAAATGCCTTTCATGGGTCAAGTGAGAGGAGGAGCGACACAGATGGTATCATAAACATGACATGAGTGATGTTGGTGGAGTGGTAATAGCATAGGGGTCACAAAAGAATGGGAAGGGAAGAACTGAAGAGAAGGAATACAGGCAACTGTTCTGTGTAAAGAAAAGGAGGTAAACAGGATAGTAAATGAAAGATGAAGTGAAGCAGAAAGGTTTTTTTTTTTTTTAAGATGGAAAAAATAACAGCATATGTGCATGCTTATGGAAATGATCCAGTAGAATGGAAAATGTATACAATAAAAGAAAGGGGGAAAGAGCTGGAATGGTAGCTGTGAATAGGAGAAAGATGAGATAGATCTAAGATATAAGTAGAAGGGCTGGCCTTAGCCATGAGCATGAACAGTGCACCCACAGGTCCAGGAAGAAGACAACATCTGGGGAAGGGGTAGGCAGGGATACTGGAACATCTGAGGAAACACGAAGGAGATGAGGGAATTTAGGGATGGGAGCTCTCATTCTGATAGTTTCTATTGTTCTCGGTGATGAAGTAGGCAAGATACTTTCCTGAGATACCCAACGTAAGATCTAAGAAATGTACACCATACATCATGATGTCTTGCTAATTCGTGCAATGAGTTAAAAACTGGGGAGAAAGTAAATCCACACAACTGTCAAATGATTAGAGTCTTTATAACATTTTTGTCATCATTTCTTAAAAACTTCATTCTATGGAATAAGAGGTAATATCTCGTTTGGAAAAAAAATCTATTGCTAGAGTCTTTTGTTATACATATATCTGTGTACTTTAAAACAAAAATCTGAGTTCCAAGCAAAGTATTAATGACAAATACAAAGGCACTAGTAAAAAATTAAAATTTAAAGTCTATTTTGCCATTTGCAAACTATATACACAATTTTATGCCTTTTTCCAAACTCTATGTTCAGCCATAATTTTTTAGATAGTTGTAATCAGTATGTCCATACGACTATGTTCTATTCTGGGGGCTTATTATTTGTATATTTATATGTACTCCAGGTCCACGTTTTTATTTTAACGGCAGTGCAATGTTCTATCACATACTGTGGTCTACCTAATCATTTCACAATCACTATGCACTTTGAGGTTCCCTCTGCATCCTGGTTTTTAAAAAATTACATATTGTACGTCTACTATCTTTAGGCAAAATGAGTTTTTCTTGTATTTCCTTATAACCCATCAAGTGAAATTTCCAAATCGAAGAATACTAGCAATTTTATAAATGAACTCTAAAAGCATAGATACTTTGAATTCCAAGTATTGAGATACTTTGGTACCTAATACACATCAGTAATTCAAAATAGGTTTGCTGAATTCATAAGCAGAACAGATGAATGAATTATGTTAAATATGCCTGGCTATAACATAAATATTCTCTACAGAAAATATTCCAATTTATTTAACAAGAAAATCTTTTCCTACAAACAACTAGTCGTTTTTTTTTTCTGATCTGATAATTTAGTATGTTATCTTAATTTTCACTTCTAATTATTAATAAGGTTTAATACTTTCCTGAGAGTTTACTAATTACATTTTCTCTTGCTGTAAATAGTCTAATATGCTTTCAGGATAAATACATTTACTTTTAGGTAAACAAATATACCATAATATTTACTCAATATGTCATCTTGCTTTTAAAATTTCTATTAGAGGCTTTAAAATTATAATAGGAGGAACCACATCATTAATATAAAAATCACTCCATTCCTATTTTTTAAAAATTTTACATGACTAAAAATATCAATGAGAATGAAATCTAACTTTTATTTACATTATTTTATTCATATTATTTCCTTTCTCAATTACTTATTAATAATTCTTTTCCCCATTACCTTATTTCAACATTAAATTCTTACAAAGTTAGCTCTATTGCTGGAATTTTTATTTTGTTCCATTCATCTCTTTTCTGCTTTTGTATATGTATAATATGTTCTTTATTTGGAGTAATTACTTTCTACCTGGGTAGTTCTTGTCTTTTAATACTGTTTCTCTAACAATCACTGTCTCGGCACTGTTCCCTCAGCAACTATTTTAAAACTTCTAGTACATTAAATTACATACTAACAGGAAATATCATTGTGACTATATATATTTAGCTTCCATAATCAAGAACTGAATTTATGATAAGTATCATAGAGAGGCAGGGCATGCACTGGTCCTTCCTCAGAAACCCGGACTTGAATTTCAGCACTGTATTCACATTGCTAATTTCTTAATCTTCTCTGCATGTCTTTCGTTCACTCTGAAACTAAGGAAAACACCTACCTGCTTGGTTAATGAGTGAATGTACATAAAACATGCACACACAGGCATAAAGGATGGGCTTTGTTTTAGAGTCTACCGTATTTTGAGTTTTTATAGTACTTCTAATAAGCTGCTTTTAAGTAAGCATTATATCCCAGGAAACGAAGATTAGATATTTGCAGATATACAGAATATTCAAAGAAAAATGACCGACTGATAGAATTCTATGTTATTTGCAGTATTTGCTTAAATTTTAATTTCAGAAACATTTAAAGAATATGAACAAGTAGGAGGAAAAGTAAACTCTAAAAACTTCTAAATATTTCCCTAATACAGGGTAGGAATGAATATAATGAAAGATTTTATAAGAAGTCCCACAAGTTTGCTTTCAAGAGAAATGATAAAGGACTCCAACAGGTCTGTGTGTATGTTTTGCATGTTTTACAGTCTCAGTGACTTCACAGCCTGGCAGGCAGGCCTGTTGCCCTGTACGACCTCTGAGATAGGCCTGATGTACGTGCTGTCTTACCTACAAAATTCACAGATGGCCACATCACATTGTCTACCCAAAAACAGTGGAAGGAGTCCTAGAAGCCATTTTCTTTATGACTTCATAGCAAATATTAGAATTAGGTAGACATGGCAGTAAATACTTCAGATTTTACCCTGATATTAACTTACGAAGATATCTGTTATTTCAAGAATCTTTGAAATCTACTTACGAGCATTTGCAACTCATTTTTAGTCACTATACAATTTTCTTTCAAAACTACAAGCAGTTGCTAACCAAATATTAAATGGTAAATGTTTAGTTCTTGAATACTATGCACACAATTTTAGTTTCCAATTTTCTCTCTCTGTTGTATGGAATGAGTTCTTGACATGGAGTCATAAATGAAATTCAAAATTATGATAATGGAGTTTTATATGAAAGCTTCCATTATTAAAACTGTTTTATTCCAAAGCTATTACTTTCAAGTTTTTATTAAAAATATTCATTCTTTGCTTTTTAAAAGGCAGATATATCTTTTCCATCTGGGAACTAAACTCTTTTCTACAAGTAGGCATATAAAATATTACAAGACAGATCTAATATCATAGCTCCAACTGGTCCCTTACTACTTATTAATTTAGATTATACTCTAACGAATAGGTTCATACTTTTACTATTTTCTTATTCAACCCCTTCACATAGCCAAGAAATCTACTTGCTTTCCTCAATGCTTTACAGTTCTCTCTCTCTCCTTCCTCCGCCAAAAGAGTAGCCTTCTCTCAGGCAATCCGCTTATAAATTTCTTCAAGACCCAGTTCGAAACTTCACCTATCTGGCCAGAAGTAAATTTTACATATATAAACTGAATACTTGAAAGACAGAGTACTTCCCCGCTTTTAAATTATTTATTTTGCCTTTTAACTGTTCAATTTATATTATGGAATTTTCACTCAACTGTTACTGTTTATGATAAACATTAAACGCTCAGGATTTTATTTTCCTTGATTTTAAAAAGGTGTTCGGGCGGTGACTGAGATGGCTACACCTGATAACAAGAGCTACCATTTCTTGATAACCAGGCATTTTTATACGCATCAGCTCATTCAATTTCTACAACAACCCTCTATTCTAAGTGCAATCATAACACTCATTCTAGAGACGCAGAAACTGAAACACATAGTGGTAATTTGTCAAAGGTTGCACAGCTTATGTGCCAATGCTTAACAAACACCGATGCTTTACTTTGCCAGGCATTGTGAAAGCATTCTACAAATATTAACTTATTTAATTCCTATAACTACCTTATGAGGCAGGTATTAGCCCATTCTACAGATGAGGAAACTGTAGCTGAAGACTTGACAGTCACCCAGGCAGTAAGTGGCCAGTGTGAGCCCAGGTAGCGTGGATCCAGAGGCCTCATGCTTCACAACCAGGTTATTCCACTTTCTGAATTAACTGTGCAGCAATTAAGTATGTGTCTGAGGTTTCTTATAGCAATGGTCTGTTGAGTATTATTTTCATGCATTCTTTAGTGTGCTACATATTTAAGGGCTTAATATATAAACAGTAGGGTATTAAGTGCAATGAAAAGACATAAATACTGTTAGTACCTAATTTGCTAACCCCATGAGTTTCTGGTCTACCAGGGAGATGAGTCACAGCCAAAAAGATATACTGCAAGGAATAATGCACTTAAATGCCAAGAGTGTGGTTCAGAGAAAGTGCTAATATTTAGCAGAGGCCAAGTGAGAAAGCTTTCCTGATAAAGCTGGACCTGGAAGGATGAGTAAACATCCTTTAGATAATTCTATCATAGGATTAACAATCTCAAATTTGTCTTTCTCCACTAGACTTAGGTCTTTTAAGAACAAAGACTATTTTTATCTTTGTCTCTCCAGCACCAAAAAAAGTCATCACTCAGTAAATGGCTATGGGACAAGGGATAGAAAGAATGTTATGGAAAAGCACATGCTAAGCAGATAGAACATCATGATAAGAAAAGGAAAAGCAGAAAAGCATTTTTTAAATTTTAGTTGCTGCATCACAGGCAGTACCTCTGTGTTGTCCAATTCAGGGGGCCACAATGTAATCCATGTGCACACACCCCCTCTAGGGTAAAGAGAGTCTGGATGAAGCCTCCTGGAGTCATGCAACACGACAGCCATGATTATAGGCATCCCCGTTCGCAAGTACTTAGCAAGGAAATGTTCTAACCAGCTTTGCTTTCCTCATTGTACTCCTGATATGCCATGGCTACATTCTTAAAAAATTCATTTAAAAAGTTTATAGTTTAAAGGTAACCTCCACATGTCATAGGAAAGAACAATTATGCTGGCTTCAGGGAGAAGCATCAGTGTCACCAAGCGGTTGAGCAGACTATAAAACCAGATGTCTTGGGAATGAACTCTGGCTCCACCATTTGCTTTGTAACCACGAGAAAGTTACTTCATCTCTTTCTGCCTAAATATCTTCATCTGAAAAAGAATAGTATTATCTCACTGGGTTATTATGAAGATTAAGTGAATTAATATATGCAAAATGTTTTGAAGAGTGCCTGGCACAGAGTTAAGCACTGAAGAGATGTTAAGTATTATAATTTCCAGGGCATTGGCCGCTAAATCGATTGTCAATTCACATTCCACCATGAAGAGTGACCACTATTTCCCTCAGTGCAAGACAGGAAGATGACTAAATCAAATAAAGAAGAATGCTGGTGTCACTACTACTGGTGGCACTGGTGATCCCATGTGACACTGCCTAGCCTTGTGAAATGAGGCTCCTGCCATGTGGCTTTTGACACATACTCCAGATCACTCCATTTTAAACAGTGCAAATAGTTAATAAAAGGCCCAAGTAAAAAACATGCAGAACTCCCAACCTGAATTTCGAAGTTATCTGCAAAACTTGACTATTTTTTCCCCCTACATCCAGGGAAATTAAATTTTAAATGTGGAAAAATATTTTGGGGTCTTTTGGTGAGTACAGATTTTCCTCCTAACATGGAAATTTTCTTTATAGAAATGTTGCTGTTATTTACTCTGAAGGTCAAAGAAAAAAGGTAACACAGTGAAGAGTTGTAGACAGGAAAGATGTATAAAGGAATCTAATTGCATCAGGAAAAGAAAGGGAATTAGTCTCATGTACTTTTGAGTGAAGATGGCAAAGACTGCTTGCCATCTGAGATCTACCAACAGGTTCTACAACATTAGAGGTGTGAAAGCCGAAGACATCACTGTGAAGTCATTCAATATAGACAGTATTCTCACTTTGAGCTTAAAATACAGAAGAGGGAAACATGGGTGGGTGAAAAAAAGAGAACTGTTTTATAGAGAAGTCACATGAATAACTTCACTGAATTCATGTTAACAGACTTTCGTCATCTCACTGACAACTAACTCAAGGAGGATATTGCACTACTACTAGACAAACATAATTAGGTCACAACTCTTACTATAACTCACACCCCTTACTATAACTACAATGTCCATGCCACCAGAATTAAGTGTGTGTGGCGGGGGCGGGGAGAGGGGGGTGCTCATAAATTGTTAATGTGTATGAAACAAGGAAACAGAGGAAGTCAATCAAAGCTTTCTTTTACATATCTGTTTCACACCAGTAGAAAGCATAAATCCAATATAGAAATCCTGCTTTAAAAGATGAAACTGAAAGAAAATGGGTGGGTGTGGGGAGGAATAGAAAAAACAAACTTGATTGTAAAAAAAAAAAAAAGACAGTTGATTATTTAAAAATATGGCTGATTCTAGCTAACTATGCTTACCTTAAATGAAATTCTTTTTTTGACATTAATGCATAATTGCATGATGTTTTGATCAAACAAGATTTTACATTTGCTTGGCATTAAAGAATAAGAATTCAAAGTGCTGTTTGGAAAAAAAAAAATGTGGTATTTTTAGAACTATTCAAGAGGCCATAACACACCAATTATAAGTTGTAATATGCAACTTCAAATTATGTTCCAGTAGAGGGAGTACTGGAATAGAGACTAACAGAAGAGAAACTGATGTAAATCTAAAATTAATTCAACAAATCCAGTGTTGTATAAATTAATATGTCAATTCTCAAAGTTTTGAATATTGATGAATACTTGGATTTAGAGACTTCTTGATGTT
>NW_006441062.1:261860-272012 GCF_000325575.1 Pteropus alecto | reverse complement strand
ACACACTAAATGAGCAGTAAAGTAAATGCTAACACCATGGAGAAAGGGCTAAATTAAATTGCTGGTTTTGGGGCTATGTATATGCTAACAGTGATAATAGTACTATGTTCTTGTAATTTGCCCTTTCCAGACAACTTTTTTGTGTGTTATACATGAGAGAATACAAGGTCCCAGATAACAATCAAATAAAGCAAAACTGTGCAAACTCACATTCTTTCAATCCTGTTATATATACCCTAACTATATCTAAAAACTTTGATTACAGGTACAATACTGCTAAATCTTGCAAAATGTGATTGTGTATAAAGGACATACAAAATAAGATTACTCTCTAGAATACAAAAAGTTTGGGGACAGCAAATTTGTGTTGAAGGGGTCATAAAAGGCCTAAGATGCGCCACTTTGGCACTGAAGGCAATCAGGACTGTGGGCTTAAGAGAAACGTTTCTCTCTCCCTTAAAAAATGTCATCTCTAGAGATATCTTTATGACTGATCTATAGGGCATGACAAACATCTAATTACTGAATATCTGCTCTTATCTTTCGAATGACCTTCCTCTCCTTAGAAACGCCAAGGCGCCTTACCTCATTCTTAGCTCAAACTGCTACAATATACATACATCTCATGTTAACGTTGTTTCTGAACCTCTCATGTATGTGGAGTCTTTAACTCTCACGTATGTGGGGTTTCCGCCTATATGTATGTAATCAAATTTGGTTCCTTTTGTTAATCTATCTCATATATATTTAATTAGACCAGCTGAAAGCTAGAAAATTTTCTACCTCCACTACTGTGTACTATTTCAAATTTGAGTTTTCAAGTTTAAAAAGTTTGAGTGGCAATGGTAGTAGGGCAGAGACAAAGGTCTGGTCCCAGGACTCAAGTCACGGATAAGAACAAACCAAACCAGGAGAATGAAAGGAAGCTCTGATGAAACCAAAAACCTAAAATAATGCCCTATGCAAAACTAGCACTCAATAAGCTGATTTTGTTGTAACTCATAAAGGAAACAGGACTTTTAAACTAAAATACCCCTGATTTCAGATGCTTCTTTTACTGTCACTCGTTTAATATAGACTAACGACTATACTCGACTAATATCTTTATCTTTTTCGCAAGTTTCTGCTGAAGGGCCTACTGACTCTTCCAATTCCAGAAATTCATGGCCGCATGCAAAGCTTTACCCACCCCGTAGTAACAATCTTGGACAAAGACTTCTAATACTACAAAATTCAAAGAGGCAAGAGCTTTGGGGAAGAAAGTAGAGTTTAAAAGCAGAATGGAGGTGGGGGCAGAGAGCAGATTCAAAGGATGTTTAATCTGATCACATTATTTACAACGAATAGCCTCCAATTGACTGTCCTGCATAAGCACGGCCAAATAAACTTTATTTAGCCTACCCCTCTTCCCCCCAAAAAATCATTCCAGTTTCATGACCACCCATCACGCTTCATTCACTTCATGCTTCAAACAGTGCTTTGATTTTTCTGTGCCTTTACAC
This sequence comes from Pteropus alecto, assembly GCF_000325575.1. NCBI lineage: Eukaryota > Metazoa > Chordata > Mammalia > Chiroptera > Pteropodidae > Pteropus > Pteropus alecto. The sequence continues at coordinate 270,510 of NW_006441062.1, read as the reverse complement.
CTGCTGCTGACTACCTTAAATGTCCAGTATGATAAGAGAAAGAGGTTTTGTTTTTTTTCAATCCTGACTTTGTACCAGTGACATTGTCTTTTAACTGCTGTAGGCTGTTTCCACATCTAGCAGAAGGGGACCTACTTCAAAGGGTCAGAAGGATTGAGATAACATATGTAAAGTAACAGCAGGGTAGCTAGTATATACTAAAAGATTAAATATTACTTCCTTTCCCAGATTCTCTACATCTGATGAACTCCTACTCACTCTTCAAACCTTAGTTGAAATAATTGTTTTTGTAAAACCTCCTTAATTCTATGTTCTATTTACTCCCCCTCCCCCCAAATAATCAATTGCCTACTCTTTTGCCAGTCCTGTGGCACTTAGAGAAACCTCTATTGTATTTTAATTGCTTCTGGATGGTCTTTCTATCCCATTAGAGAATGAAAACCTCCTGGGTGGAATTTTTACCTAATTACTGCCTACTCCAAACCTGATAGAATCAATAATGAAAGTTTAATTAGCATTTGTCAAACAGAAAAATGAATTATTTCGTTAAACTGTTATAAACTAAAACCCTTAGAAATATTTTACTATACACTATTTAGAAAAAAAAATCATAACAATATCCTAACTTAGAGTTGTACCCTACCAGCAATGGAATTATTTTAATGTTCCTACTCACCATTCATTTAATTTATTCATCAACAAGTGTCTCCACAAGTCTTGGATACATCAGTGAACAAAATGAACAAAAAACTCTGTCCTTCTGGATCTTATATTTACCACAGGTAAATCTGTGGAAGAAATTATCATTGCAAACTTGTCAACATTTACTAAGTATCGAAAAGACAACAATACCAAAAAAACAAAAAAAAAAAACCACAACTCCTGACCACACATAAAATTTAACTACTTAAAAAGGTAGAATGAAATTAACCAAGATTTAATGTATCAAACAAACAAAACCAATTTAGTATCCCTAAAAATAATGCTCATGTTAGGGACCCATTCCCGTATAGCTAAAAATCATTCTTGTGACTTCTCTTTGAGAGTTTAATCTTTGTGAAATTAGTAATCTTTGTGAGTTTTAAGGATTTTACATATACAATTATATCCTTTGCATAGACTCTAATATGAAATGTGGTATTGTTCAATGTGGCCCATTATACAGCCTGTTTTACAACCTTAAAACATTCTTTATTTGAAAAGAAGTTTTATGAAGCTTTGTATCAGGGGTTCTACCCTAAGGGGTGTATTCCTCAGGAGTGACACAGGCCTTAGTAGGACCGACCTACGTCTCAACTGGCTGTACTGTCAGGCAAGCAGCCCAGACGCCACAGGGCCAGGCTGTGAGACACAGAGGCATCCACGGTTCCAGCACACCAACCTTTCCAATCTTGCTCTCCACTTCATCCTCTTTGTTGCATCCACCCTGTTCCCCAAGCATGCCATATGCTTTCCTTTCTTAATTCATTCCCTGGTTTAGACGGTCTTTTCCTCATTTCTTCTGTTAAACTACTATTCAACATTTTATTTTCATCTGGAATTGCTTCTAGCTTCCCTCTGCTCAAGGTAACCATGCTCTTTTTGAATTCAGCCCTGAGAACCTTTCTTATGGAGCTCAGCAAGTTCTAACTTGCTTCAGTTCCACCCTGCCACGCTTACTGGAGCATAAATGCTCCTCATCGTTCTGCTCACAACACCTGGAAGGGGACCTTACACACAACAGGAGTTCAATTTTCCTATCAGAGAGTCAATATACCATCCAAATACCCAATATTTGCCATAGCTAAACACTATGAGGCTTCATTTAGAGATTTCTACAAAACATTAAATTTCAAAATCACAAGTAAAATTCAGTCTCATGGAACAAATCTTCCTATATAAAACTGTTGTTTCTATGTCAGAAGAAACAAAAAAGGAGGTGCAGGTGTCCCAAGCAGAAAATGCTAAGAATCCTGATCATTTGACTTAAACACCAGGTGATTTGGTGAAGGGTCCTGAAGGCATTAGTAGTTCCTATAAAAAAGGTTTCACTTCAGCTGTACTTTTTGGTCATTCTGGACTTTAATGTAGCAAGGAAACATTTAACTGAGGGCCTAACCTGGCTTCACTAATTAACAGTACAATGAACAAAAGGCAGGTCAGTAGTGACAGCATCCAGATACAAAGTGTGATGAGCTGGATTTAGGTTCCAAGTTCCTACGTGAGTTGTACAAATGGGGCTCTCTTCCCCTGAGAGCCTACAGAAAAGGGCTGAAAAGCATAAATGTCAAACAAGTGGTGAATGGACAGAACATCAGGGACCCCAGGTAGAAAGGGCTTTTCATCAAGCCTCAGCAATAGGAGATAAATATGTCAACAGCACCCTAAAGGAAACAAAAAACGAATTATAAAATGAAATATTTAAAAAGCACCAGTGGTGTGTCTTAGAAAAACTAATAGTGAGATTTAAGTCTCACCCCCTCGCCCCCACACTTTCCCTCAAAAGTGCTTTCTAATAATACTGAGCACATTCCAAATCGCTTCTGTCTGCCAAGATCTTGCCAAGTGCACCTCCACCGCTCAGCAACCAGGGTGAAAAATCAATGCCCTGGGAACCTTAATCCCATATTTTTGAAGTAAACTGCAAATATCTATCCTGCTGTGCATTTATCCACATGGGGAGTAGTTCCTAAGTGAATTTAGAAAGTGAACATGACTTATAATAGATAATTTGGTTCCCAAAGGGAAAGCAGGAGAGGCAAAAAGAAGAGAATGGGTGAATATGGATTTAAAGGAAAAGGTTAGAAAAATAGAGGATCGAGGAATTCGTTTGGGGAAAAGGTGAAAGCAAAAGACAATGCAAAAAAGTAAACGCAAAAAGAGGGGAAAATTATACTCCACCTAAAGATAAATGACTAGAGAAGAGAGAAGGGGTAGCAAAGTATAGTTTTTGAGTCCTGAATTACTTAACTTTAAAATTAACTACTACTTTAAGACTGGTTGGGTTCGGAGATTGGAATCCTAGAAAAAGAAAGGAGCTAGCAGTGAAGAAACAAAGCAAGACAATGCAAAGACTTAAAGAGACCTTCCCTCCTACACTATACGGCAGCATCAGGTCGGGCTCGATCAAGGAAAAGAAGCGGGTGATGAGCGGGGGTTCTCGCAAGTGCTCAGAGAAGCAACAATCCGCGGATTCACCTGTCCAGGGGCTACTGAAGATTCCCGTGGGCTCGAGCCCCTCCCCACCCCCATACCCCTAGGGAGCCTTGGGGGCCGGATTAACCGGTGGGCAAGAGAAGTGGTCTGAGTATTCTCAGACCTGGCAAGACCCGACGGGGACCCTGGGAGGAGCAAAAGGAAGCTAGCGACCAGGGTCAGGGGCGGTGACGCCAGGGATCCCCGGGTGCCCTTCGCAGAGCCCGAACTCACCGATGCCAAGCCCTACGACCAGGCGTCCGGCGAGCAGGGTCTCCTTGCTGTTCGCTGCGGCCAGCACCGCGGAGCCGGCGGTGAAGAGGGCACTGGCCAGCAGGATGGCGGCTCGGCGGCCGAAGACGCCGTTGAGGGCCCCGCCAGCCAGCGCCGAGACGGCGGCCGCCCCCACCGTGCTGGACACCAGCAGCTCCTGCCACAGCGCGTCCAGGCTGAGCTGCCGCTTGAGCAGCAGCATGGCCCCCGACACCACCCCGGTGTCATAGCCGAACAGGAAGCCGCCCAGCGCGGAGAAGACCGCCACCACGTACACGAAGGCGGGGGTCTCGTCCTGCTGGAACTGCTGCCGCGCCGCGCGCTCCAGGTCCCCGACGCCGCCGCCGCCGCCCGCGCTCTGCAGGCTGCTGCTCGACTCAGCGGCCGCCAGGAGGCTGCGCTCCCCGGCCGCGCTCGCCGCGTCCGGCTCCTGCTGCTTCCTGCGCCTCTCGCCCTTGAGGCTGCTCAGACTCCGCAGCGTGTACTCCACATTCTCGCTCGCCTTGCGGGACATAGGGCAGCAGGGGCCCGGGGCTTCCCGGGGCGACGAGGCTCCGCAGGCGGGCGGTCTCGGAGGGTTGGACAGCCTGAGCGGGCAGGAGCCGCCGCCGCCGGCTCCCGCTCCGGATGCCACGGCAGCAGCCGCCGCCGCGGCTGCTCCGGGGAGAAAGTTGCTGCCCGCCGAGCTCCGGCGCCGGGGAGTTGAAGCCTGGCGGGTCTCACTCGAGACTCACTCCCCGCGCCTGCCGAGCTGGCGCTGCGGAGCAGGCGGGAGGCGGGTCCGCGGGTCACGTGCAGCTCGGGGCCAGCGGGGCAGAGCCGCGGAGATGCTCCGCCCCCTCCCTGGGCGGAGCCAGGCTCAGCCCGCCCCGGACCACACCCCCAGGTTGAGGGCAACTCAGACCCAAGCCTCTTCATTTAGGGCTGTGACATCTGTAAGGAATTAACCCTAATTTGGGGGCTGCAGATGGGGAGCAGACCAATGTGGGATTGCCAAGTAATAGGCTTCCACACCGGAGAAATGGCCTACAACGCTCGCAGTGTTTGGTAGGCTAGGGAGAGAACCCCGTAAAACATCATGATCCTCCTAACAGCCTAGGGATGGCCAAGGCTGGAAAAGGCCTTAAAAAAAAAAAAAAAAAAATTCTGGTATGGCATATAGCAAGCACAATTTATAATATTGTGAAATAAATAAGTTTGTTGTGGAGCAATTCAAGACTGTGTTCTTTTATTTCTATAACCAGTTTCCTCTCATAGCCAGTCTCTCCTCAATTTATGCTTATTTTAAAGGCGTGGTACATCTCGATGCTTTGAGAACAGAGATAAATGTATCTCCCCAGGTAAATCTCAAACCTCTTTCCGTGGATCTCTGATGTGTAAAAGAAAATTCACATTTAAACGTGTTATTCCTATATAATCAAGCAGTTCTCAGTGGTAGAAAGTAAACCCACGACTCTGATTGGTGATTTAATAGGGAATCTTCACCTCCCTCCCCACAACACGCTCACCAAAAGAACGGACATCTTCTCCTCTGAGAAATCCCCACTGTTGCCCTCCATTCGCAAGGGCAATTTTCAACTGCTTCATTTGCTTGAAACAAGCAAAAATGACGTTATTTGCGACCAGTTTTTCAAACTGTTGGGTTAACTGCCTGTTCGTTTTTTCCCTCTCTTTGATATAAATCATTTGTAAATCATTTCATACAGTTCCACTTCAGAAGAGAATCATGACTTTGGCGCTCTGATTTGCTTTCATTCTTCAGGCTGAGGGCAGGAGGTAATATGAATCATGCGATTCTATTCCTCACAATTTCATGCTCTTTTATTTTCTTTATTTGAGAAAAAGGTTTCTTATCCTGAGGCCTATTTTTCATGTCGTCTAAAAGTTTTTTTCTTTTAGAGTAAAGGATTTTGTCGTCCCTGTTTCAATAAAAATTATAACTTGTCAAAATTGCTTTCATATAGATTATTAGTTATGATTATCTCCCATATTATATCACTTCTGTTTCCAAAAACATGGAAAAATAATGAGCTCAAGGGACTTAACTTTTTAAACTCATCGTGTAGCTTCAAAGCCAGGCTCTCTCTTCATTCTTAGAGATCAGTTAAACAGAGAGCTTTCAGCTCTGGAGCAATGAACTTAATATTCAGGGTCAGAAAAGATTCAGGTGAGAACGCACCTTTTTCCATTCCTACATAGTAAAACTGCTCCACCTTGTGGTAAAATGGTTCACCGCTTCTGAAGAAAACGGCTCCCCAGGTGATTTCAGCTGGTAGTGTTGACAGTTCTCTCTTGTTGAGATGAAACAAACTGCCTTTTATTCCTAGCAGGTGTAGTAAACACCTTGCCTTCTGAGTATCCCTTGATGGAAATTCACCTTTTGTGCAACAGAATGCTCAACTAAAAATGGTTCCGCTCCGTATCATCATGGCATTTAAATACCTACAGTCGGGTTAGAACTGAAAAGAAATATGACATGAAAAAAAAGGCATCAGAGAGTTAAACAGAGTTATTCTCAGGCCACGGGGGGTGGGGGAAGCGAATTTCAATTTAACACCACAGCGTGAGTCTAAAATGGAGTCCCCAAAGCCTGCTCCAACTGCAGATTATGGTGAAATGGAATGCCCATCAGCTGAGAAGCAAGACATGAATCCCATCACTATCACTGTTTTACTATACATCTTTTGACAAATCACCAGATTAGCTTTTGCCTTGTTTTCTAATTTGAAGAGAAGATAATGGTGCAACTATACATTAACTGGAGTAAGCATGAAAAAGTATTTTGAAATACAATTAATTTCCATTGCAGAGAAAATAATAATTATAAAAATCATTATTGGTTTGCAAAGTGAGTTCAAAAGTCCCGGTTTTAAGTATATTTGCTTTAGCTTTACAACCTCCAGGAACATTAAGGATCCACTGTAGAAAATGGAAAGAAGAGAGAGAGGGGTTAGCTATACTGCTCCAGATCCTATCAGGCAAAGACATTTGTCATTCATTCAATAGAAGTTGTTGTTGTTGTTGTTTGTTGTTGAGAGGGGATAGTAGAGTTGGGAGCAGTGTTTTCTTTGTGTTTATCGAATTTTTATTTTTAATTTCACAAGAAATGCATCCTTGTTGCAAAGCAGTCTAACAATAAAGATAACACAAAAATTCCTTCCCAGTCATCTCTTCTACCTTAACAGTCCCTTTTCTCCAGAGATAACCCCTCCTACGACTTTGAAATGACTCTTTCCAGAATTTTCTCTATGCATGTATATGTATGCATTTGGATGTACACAGTAAAATATGCAGGTTGTTTCATTTGTTTTTGTACTGTTTAAATTGCAAAGGAAAGAAAACCCAAATCGAACTGGTTAAACCCAAATCGAAATTGTGGCAGAGGGAGAGGATTTATTGGCTCTTGTCTCTGAAAAGTTTATAGTATACTGGTTTCAGGTACAACGTGATAAGAGAATCAAACACCAGGTGTCACCAAGAAGAGATTTTGCTTCATCTCTTCACTTGGCTTCTTACTACTTAGGCTCCATTCAAAAATTCCATGTGGTGGCCAAATGGCTACAGTAAGTTAGTTCCATTCTCTATACCCTATTCCACTCATTTCTAAGGGGCGGAAAAAAAAGTTTTTTTCTCTGATGCCCTAGCAAACTGCCTTGTGTCTAATTGTATCTGTCAATTATGTGCCCACCTCTGATCCAATTATCGTAGATGGGAGACTGCCGCTTGATGGTCAGGTGAGGGCCAGTCAGTGCCCACATCATGCTTGTGCTGTTAGTGGAAGTAAATCATATAAGCTGAGATTGTTGAGAGGGATTCCTATAAAAAATAGGGCGTGCTATTTTGCCAGAAGACAGGTAAGTAAATACTGGCAATAAAACCAACAGATTTAAGTTACCATAAGTAACTAGTAAAGTAACATGGCTTAAAAGCCAAGTACAGCATTTCAAGAAGTAGGAAAGGGCTAAAAGAATCAAATATATTGCATAGAGATCTAAATGAATAAAACATATGAAGTCATTGAATTTGACTATTAGAAAGTCAATGGTGAAGACCTAATTAATGTACACCATGTTGACTACGGTTAACAGTTCATAATATATTGTTTACTAGAAATTTGCTAATAGAGTAGATCTTAAATGTTCTCACTACCAAAAAAAGGTAACTATGTGAAGTGATGGATATGTGAATTAGCTTGATTGTGGTATGTATATTTAAACATCACATTGTATGACTTAAATATATATAATTTTTATTTGTCAATCATATCACAATAAAGCTGAGGGAAAAAAGGAAAGAGAAAAAAGTCAATGGTGACTGCTTAGAATGAGAATGTTGTTTTGGTGGTTTTATGTTCAAAAATCTAGTAATACAAGAATCCTGTCCTATTGCTTATTCTTCATTTCTGTACATATAACAGACAATAGCAGCTTCAGAATAACCAAATTATATTGTAAATATATACAAAGATAAAGTGTGGGTCCCATGGCTTAGTTATAAGGTATATTAATATGCGCTTATTAGTTCCCCCCAAATCTTGCATTTCTTTGACTTGCTCTAAAGAGGAGCAGGAAAAAGATGGGATGAGAGAGGTAGCAATGGAGGGTAAGAAGAAAGGATGGTCAGCATATCCTAATGGACAATTCACAATCTAGATCTGCTTGCTACAGGTTGACAAGGAGAAGGAAACACAAGAAAGCATGAGGCCTTGATGATGTTTTAACACACATTGACCCTGCTCACTAATGACCATGACTCAATCACGGATAGAACCTGTAACACAACATAATATCATCTCCTCCTTCTTTGTATGGGCAGGGTTGCAATGCCTCTTCCCCCTCAGGGACTTTTAAGAGAGCAATTTCAATTAAAAAGAAATTAATGAAAATAGCAAATATATACTGCATTTTCTAAAAGGCTCTTGGTAAATGTAATAACGGAAAGAATAGCTTAAAGAATTATCAGGATCAAGAGAAAAGTGAAGGTATCAGTCATGCCTTGAATTTATTCAGATGCTGAAGTAAAAAGAAGAAATTGACAATTCAAGAGCCTGAATGATTGATAGAAAAAGGTTCAAGAAGGTAGGGAGGATGAAGAGCAAGATTACTAGGAGAGAGTCTAACCTCGTGATAGGTAGGAGGAGGAATACTTCCTCTGAGGAAAAGGCAAGCCAAAAAAAAGGGGGGGTAAAGGGGGGAGAAAGAAC
>NW_006441062.1:258267-261703 GCF_000325575.1 Pteropus alecto | reverse complement strand
CTGTTAAATAGATAAATAGTTTGGTTTGGGGGGAAATGGAGTGAACCTAGACATTGTAGACAGAAAGACCCAAGTTCATATCTTCACTCTGCTACTTACTTGACTATATTACCTTGAGCAACCTACCAATTTTCTCTAAGCACCAGTTCTCTCTTCTGTAAAAGAGGAATGATAATACAATATCAGTATTTAGATGGTTTCAGTTCTGAGTAACAGAAACTCTACACACAAACTGCCTTAAATGCATTCATAAATCAGCCTGTCCAGAGGTGGGCATCAGTAATAGCATGATTTGTCTTTGAAAAATGATATCAAAGATCCATGTTCTAGCCTTTTCTCCACTAAGAGTAGTCTTCTTAATGTGTTAGTTTTGCCCTCCACTGACTCCCCGCGAAGTGATAAGAGGACTTCGCCATTTCTAGGTATCATATTTTTTTTTTCAATGTGTACAGAAAAGCACATACCTAGTCCCTATCTTCAAATGTAATATATTCCAGGTAGTAAATGACCACATGACCATGTGTAAAAATACCTAATAATGCAAAGCATAGCATACCAAATTGTTGCTAGAAATAAAAATTACAGTGGAGCTCAACATCGATTACAGAATTCGAAATATTCTTTACTGACCCAGATGAGAGCTGAGAATGGTAACAGCTAAAAAAATCAACAACTTGGCTTACGTTTTTCAGAAATGCTTTAATTGAACAGGATCCAGTAATCTGAAATGAGGACAATGGGAAGTATTTGTTTCAAAGTTGAATCACTAATTAAACAATAACTTGCCTTCTTTAATTGGGAATTAGTTTGGTGGGATCCTGGTTCTTTAGTCAGATTTGATCTTTTGGGCAGTAGTGAAAAATACTTTTCAAAGGTATCTTGTAACATGATGAACTCCTCACTCATCACTGTTTTAAACAATTCAATAGGCTTTGTTTTGCATTTTGAATCCAAATTGTAAATTTGATTGTAATAGTGACTCTGAAAATGTAAGCATGGTAATATTGTGACCCTACTTTGCAAAATTAAACAAATTTATCATGTTAAAACTAAACAAAATATCCAGCTGAAACAATTAACTAATATTTTATAGTTGACTAATGAACTTAATTAGATAACTTTATAAATTCCTGTCTCCATATGCTATTCTCTTAACTCAGGAAAACCAAACATGTTTTAATTCAATAATACAAATTGTGTTAACTCATTGTCCATATAAGTTACATGGCATTAACAAACATTGTTTTGAAAGATGCTTTTGTCTTCCCAGCTAATAGTACTTGCAATGCAAAATAAGATAGTTTAAAGTGATTTAAGCAAAACAATATTTCAGCAAGAATAGCCAACCTCAATGTTTCCAAAAGAACGACATTGTAAATTTTTTCCAGATTCTCTCATAATTTTTACAATGTATACCGTGGAATATTTTTATATATCTCAAATACACTACATGACACTTGAGTGATGTTGAATTGAACCTGCTTTCGTATCTGGTTTTCATGTTAAGAGTCAATAAGTGTGGGACAGAGAGTCTCTATGGTGGAGATAGGAGCATTAGCTACTCTTCCTGTGATTTTCTTAAATGTGACTCTTGGGAAATGTGTCTTTGTAAGGGCAGTTAGAGAGGTTTTTTATCTACAAGTCAGCCCACAATGAAAGAAAAGTATTCTTAGTAAATGAGAGCAGGGCCTGCGTTGCCCTGTTAACTCCTGATCTAGCACATTGCTGGCACATATAGGGGCTCAGTAAATATTTATTGATTGAGCGAATGAGTAAATGAATGAATGACTGATATTCGTCTGTATGGAATCTGTTTGACTCTGGTCCATAAGTCGTCACTTTCTACATCTATACATAATATGATGAAATATGACAATTTCAGATAATGCAAGTTTCTGTGTAACATGCCACCTGACTCCAATCTTATATATAGCTCGGGCAGTTCACATTTTAACTGATCAAACAAGACATGTTTTTTTTCTTAAGAAATACATAGCATAGACTACAAGTTTTAGTAGAAATAATATACTATTTCTTAAGCACTTACTTTATGAAAAGCACTTTTCACTGTCCTCGATTGTTCTCATTCCCAGTGAGAAAACACTACATGCTCATATGTAAAAAGGCTGATAATATAAATTATTATGTACCAGATTATTGAAAGTGACAAAATTCTGATTGAGTTCAGAGGAGGAGAAAGATCAACAAACTGAAGTTCAAAATTTATAAAAAACAAAGCAATTTTTTTCTCTCATTCAAAGCTACAACATAAACAAAACAAAATTGTTAAAACAATAAAACTATTGTTATTCTTCATCGGTACCAAAATTGTTGATGAAATGTTAAGTGACCAAGCTTAAGAATAAATAATTTTATTTTGCTTGGATTTTACAGTCTACTTAGTTTTCACATTTATATGGCCTATTAGTGATCACTGTTTGCCTTGTGAATAATTTGGGGAGCCCTAGGTTGTAAGTGGCAAAACACAACTTCTGTGTACTAACTCCAGATCAATAGATACTGTACCCAGCTACTAACCATACATCTTATTATCACTCTGTAGTTTTGCACATTATTCTAAAGAAAAAAATATAAAATAATAGAAAAATTACATCAACCCCAAACAGAATAAAAATACATACTTTGAAAATCTTTGAGAAGAAAATCTTGACAATTTTTAAGCTGGAAGCTAAGTCAATATACTTATCAGTCAATGGTCTGTCATCTTGGAAAAGTGCTTAGAACTTCATGCAAAACAAGAAAAAGATGAACTATTTTAGCAGCTTTTCTCAATACCAAAAAGAAAAAGAAAGCTTCCAAGTGCATAAAAGCATTTCTTAGAATGCAACACAAAAAATAAATTGTATTTCTGAGCTGAAAAGTTGATATAATTTCATTATTTTCTCTGAATCATTGAATTGTAATAAGAGATGTTTAGATGAGTCTAGAAAAATTTAGTAAATATGTCATTACCACTGGCTAATGATGACAGATATTCATCAGGGAGTGATTTAGTAAGAAAATAAGAACGTAATAGTGCACTGACAAGAAGAGCAAAGTAAATTTCTTCAGTATGATCTTTGTTTTATAAAATTGCCATGAAATTTCCATATAGGAGCCCTGGTGTAATGACTGCTATTACCATGACCTACAGGCTAAGTGTAGACTCAGCTTTCAGTTATCATCCTAATATATAAGAGATTCGCAGTGTAAATGATAGGGGGGAGGAAGTCAAAATATATATAGTACTCATAAAAAATAATACTTTAGGTTTCTGTTGTAGCTCAGGTATGTAGAAAAAATACTCTGTGTTTTTATTTTTAAAACCTTATATTCTTTTAATTTTTTATTTTAAAAATTATATTCTTGTACCATCTGTATTTTTTTAATCTCCTAACTTGTGGTAGACATTTATCATGCTTATGAAATTGCAATT
>NW_006441062.1:247112-258155 GCF_000325575.1 Pteropus alecto | reverse complement strand
TTGTCTGTGTTATGAGTGTTGCTTTGCCAAAGAGAAGCCAAAAGCTCACTTTTCCAGCATTCCCGGGAGTTAGGGGCAGGTATGTGACCAAGGCTCAGCCAGTCATATACATCTGCACAGACTTTGGAAGAGGAGAGAATAACATGAAGAGGGAGGTTCTCCATAAAGTCCATTCGAGTGAGGATGGCACAGACTGGCAGAGGAAAAACATATAGCTTGCCAACGTGGCAGCAGCAGTCTTAGTGGAGATGGACCATGTTCAAAGTTGGCAATGAGAACTGTGGTATCTTTATCCAAAGGCAGTAGCAGGGTCTTCACTGTAGCAGCCAGCAGAGTAATTAGGATGTAGTTGGAAGCGTAGCCTCCAGGTTTGATTCTTTGGCCCCTGCAAAATTCTGTGATTTTATATACGTGTATGTTCCAAACCCAAAGGCATTACAAAAAAAAAAAAAAATCTACAAAAACCTCGTGTACATAGATGCAAAATTTCTAAACAGAATTTTTAACAAATCAAATAAATCCAGCAATAAGTTAATAGGATAATACATCATAACTAAGTGTAGTTAGTCCTAGGAATGCAAGGTCAGTCTTACATGTAAAAATCAATTAATATAATACACTATATAAAAATTTGTTTTTAAAAAGCATATGATTATCTGAAGAGACACAGAAAAAAAAATTCAGCAAGCTAGGAATAGAAACTTATTCAACTTGAGAAAAGACACCCACAACTAACATTAGTTTAGTGATGAAAGGCTGAAGGCTTTATTCTTACAATCAGAGACAAAGTAAGGATGTCCACTCTCATTGAACAAAATTTATCTAGATTGGAAAGGAAGGATCAAACTGTCTTTCTTCACAGATGATGTTAGTCTCTAGAAAATCAGATGAACTCTACAGAGAGCTACTAAAACTAATAAGTGAGTTTAGCAAGGTTATAAGATATATCATTAATAAAAATCAATTGTATTTTTATATGCCAGCAACAATCACCAGCTGAGATAAAAATATAATTTACAGTAGCACAAAAATATTAAATACTTATAGTGTGCAGTGATGTCTCATTGTGCTTTTGATTTGCATTTTTAAATACATGTTTTGTTTTACTGGAAAATTTTGTATAAAGAATCAAATCTGGTTCTTGTGAAGAAAACATTTACCACAACAGCTTCAATAAAGGTTAAGGGAAGAGAGAGAGTAAGAGTGAATTGCGCTGTTCTAGCTCTGTCACTACCTTACCTCCTACTCTGAGGCCCTGTGTCGTGGAAATCACAGGTGTCCAGAAGAATGGTCTACTTGACCCTCTGACAAGGCCTTGAGAGTGGCTGTGAGATCTGCTTCCTGACCCACAGACCACTGAAATCCTTAAAGCTGCTGTGGTACTTGCTAAAAATGTATGGACAAACAGAGTGAGGGGCGACCACGTTGGTGCTTTCAGCTAGCCACGCACAGGAGGAAACACTTCAACAGGGAAAATAAATAGTTTATCAAAAAATAGTTGTAATATATAGACAAACATCAAATCCTCCCGAGCCAAGATCTGCCCCTTACTTATATTCACAAAGCCACTGAATAAACCCAGGATTGACAGGGAGGCAGTGGGACTTCCTCAACGGCCATTCTAGTCTCCTAGTGTGTTATTAGATGATGAGGAGTAAAAGGAGTAGGAGAGAAGATTTTTCATTTGCTCCTTTTGTGATAGAACAGAGGGAAATCACTGGAGGAGAAAGAAGCAAGACAGTCTTGAGTTAGACCTTAAGACAGATTTTTGAAGGCTTGGACCAGTCTCTTGTGTCCTTGAGAATCGTTATCAACAGTGGCTTATCCCAATGCTTTGTTGCCATGGAAATAATGTGGCTTATAGGTATTTTTTTTCATTTTTTTTCCCTCAAAATCTAGGTGGATAAGGTATTGAGTGGGGAAAGTACTAAATGATTTAGGTGAAAAAAAGTCATATAGAGAGACACTACACCAGCTTCTCAGCCTCAAAGACGCTCTAGAGGTGATGCATGTGCCATATGCCAGTGAGGCTGTGAATGGAGGTAGGAGAGATCAGCCATCACAGGACCTTCGGGTTGGTGCTCTTGCCTGCCAGACAGAAGCTTTCATCCTTGGCAGACACCAGCCCTAACACTTGCCATTACTCGCTCTCCGTCCATGGTTTGCATTTTCTAAAAGGCTATTGATGTTCAACATCTTTTTATGTCCTTATTTGCCATCTGTATATCCTCTTCAGTGAAATATCTCTTGATGTTCTTTGCCCATTTTCTAATGGGCTGTTGGTTTTTTTTACTCGAGTTTTGAGAATTCTTTATATATTCTAGGTAATAGTCTTTTTTGTCAAATATATGATTAGCAAATATTTTCTCTAAGTCTGTAGCTTGTCTTTTCATCTTTTTAACAGGGAGTTTGAAATAATTTTTTTTATTTTTTTATTTTGATGAAGTCTAATTTATTATTTTTTTGGTAGGGATTATGTGTTTGGTTTCAAGTCTAAGAAGTCTTAGCTTGGTCCTAAGTCCCAGAGATTTTCTCCTAGATTTTTCTAAAAATGGTATGGTTTTGTGTTCTACATTTAATTTGGTGATCCATTTTAAGTTAATGTGTCTATTAGATGTGTGACTTAGGTTAATATTAATTCTTTTTTGCCTATGGATGTCCACTTACTCCAGAATCATTTTTCTGAAAAGGCTACTTTTATTCCATTGAATTACTTTTGAACTTCTGTCAAAAATAAGGGATCTGTTTCTGGGTTCTCTATTTTGCTCCATTGATTTTTGTGTCTATCCCTCCCCCAATACTACAGAGTCTTAATTATTACAGCTCTCTAATAAGTCTTGAAATTGGGTAAACCGATTCTTCTCAATTTATTTATTTATTTTGAAGTTGTTTTAGCTATTCTAGTTCCTTTTCATTAAAATTTTAGAACTATCTTGTATATATCCACAAAATTCTTGCTGAGATATTTATGGGGATTGTATTAAACCTGTATATGAATTTAGAGAGAATTGACATTTTTACTAGATTGAGTGTATTGAATCTTCAAATTCATGAATACAATTTGTCTTTCCTTTTATTTAGATCTTCTTTGATTTCTTTTATCAAAATTTTGGGGATTTTGGCATGCATTTCCTATACATGTTTTATTAGACCTATATCTAAATGCTTTATCTTTTTTGAGTGATTGTTAATGATATATGTTTATAAATTTGGCATACACATTTTCGTATCATGAAACCTTGCCTAATTCACTTATTATTTCTGGTAAGTCTTTTGTTAAGAAAATAAAAAAACAAGTTACAGATTGATAAAAATTTTATATCTGATAAAAGACTCATATGTAGAGTACATAAAACACTCTTAAATTCAATAATAAAGCAAACATCTCAGTTGAAAGATGGGGAAAGAAAAACCCCACTTCACTAAAGACTAGATATTGATAACAAATATGCACATGAGATGATGCTTAACATCCACTAGTCATTAGGGAAATGTAAATTAAAACTGTGATCAAGTATTACTAAATACCTCTTAGAAGGGCTAAAAATAAACCTCTAACCATGTCAGATGTTGGCAAGGATGTGCTGGGACTGAAACATTCATCCATGGGTAGAAATGTAAAATGATGTAATCACTTTTGAAAATAGCTTGGCACTTTCATTAAAGAGTTAAAAATACACCTAGTATATGATCCAACCATTCCACTCCTAGTTATTTTCTATGGAGATAAAAACATGTCCATACAATGTTTTGTTAATGTTTATAAAAACTTTAACTTGTAGTAGTCCAAAAATGAAAATAACCCAAATATCCATTGGCAGATGAATAAACTGTGGTATATCCATACATGGAAAATTAATCAGCAATAAAAAGTAATGAGCTACTACTACTGGTACATGTAACAACATAGATGAAACTCAGAATAATTATAGTAAGTGAAACAAGCCAGACAAAAATAGAACATACTGTAAAATTCCATTTACATAAAGTTATATTAAATGTAAACTACTCTGTAGTAAAAGAAGCAGATATTGGTTATCTGGGGATAGCACTGGGAGAAGGAGTACAATAGGAAAAGATTATAAAAGGTGTTAAGCATTTGAGAAGAATGGTTCTGTTCATTACTTTAATTGTGGTGATGGGTTCTCAGGTGCATACATATATCAAAACTTACCAAATTGTACACTTTAAATATGTGAAGTTTGTTGAATGTCAATTATACCTTTAAAGCTATTTTTAAAAGTTTAAATATTTATATGTCTTGGTTTAAAAAAAGACAAAATATTTTTTCTATTTTATATGCTGATTTTATTATTATTATTTTAAACATGTAAAATCTTTGTCTGTGATGATGGGAAGGTTGGGGGAAAGATACAAATAGTTTAGATGTCTGATATCATGATGCTGCCACATCAGCCATTTTCTTCTCACTTCTGTATTCTTTATACATGAGAAAAATAAAAATGTCAATTTTTTAAAAGCCAGTGATCTTTGGATTTTTTCTTATAGGAAGTTTAATTCAAATCCTGACTGATTCGAAAGTTGTACCTGAATAGATGTACTAAGCCATTATATATAGAAAATTGATTAGCCTATTATAATATTCATAAGAGTGTGTTTCCTAAGAAATGAGACATACATATTTTATATGTAGGATTCCTTCCATGTCAAAGGAAAAAATATATATATATTCTAAGCACTTATAAATTATAAAACCCAGTTGTGTGACATAACAACCAGGATAGGGCTATAAGATTTCTATAACTAGGCGGAAGAATCAGATACCTGCAAGTTGACTCCAGTGATGTGATTCACATGAGCTGTAAATTGCATTGATATAGTAGTACAAATAAAGTCATGTGCTACAATAATGACTTTTGAGTCAATGGCAACTACATATATAATAGTGGACCCATAACATTTCAGTTCTATTATTGGAGCGGAAAAATTCCTATTGCCTAATGACATTGTAGCCATTGTAATATCACAGGGCAATGGATTACTCATGTGTTTATATGATGGTGGTATAAACAAAATTACTGCACTACCAGTTGTATAAAAGTATAACTCATACAATTATGTACAGTACATAATACTTGATATTGAAAATAAATGACTGTGTTACAGGTTTATGTATCTACTACACTATGCTTTTAAACCTTTGTTTTAGAGTATACTATTTCCACTTATAAATAAAAAGGTTTGCTGTGAAACAGTATGCCCATGTTATGCTGGCAGTAGCCTCACATATCTCATGTTTACATTTGAATGATGTGTCTCTCGATTGCATCACATTCTCTTGCATTTGATTTAATATCATGTTTGTATAATAACATGCTATAAAGGCTCATAGCCTAGAATCAATAGTCTATTCCATATAGCCTAGGTATGTAGTAGGCTAGCCCATCTAGGTTTGTGTAGGTACACACTATGATTTTCGCACAATGACAAAATTGCCAAATGATGCATCTCTTAGAATGCATCCCATCCTTTATTGGCACCTGACTATAATGCTAAACCCGTCTCATCAGTGGTTAAGAATACAGTTAGCAACAGAGCAAAAAGATCTGGTTGTGAAACCAAGCAGATAAATTTATGCTGAAATTTGATTGGGATGACATAATTCTTTTCTTATCAAGTAAGCATCTCTCAAATATTAAAATATTTAAGATTAAGTACATAAATGTTAAAGAGAATAGAATCACCATATCAACTTCTCAATGTTATGAAATTTGAACATATTCGGAATGTCCTTGTAATGAAAAAAAATTAGCCTTTTAGAGCAATGTATGTCAAGCATTTAATTTCAATTTAAAGTGAGTAATTTAGTGATTGACTTAGATTTTTGATTTTAAAGTAAGCCCAAGTTAAGTGCATATATTGAAACATTTAAGAGAACTTAAGAATAAAATCATTTAGAAGTTTAATTTTAACCTTTATAAAAAGTAAGTTTATACTTGAGAGGATTTTGTATATGTCATACAATCGAGGACTTGAGGAAATTGAATATTTTATATTTATAAATATAGTTTAAAATAATTTAAAATTAAATGGGAACTATCAAACATTATTCAGAAACTGCAAAAATTTACTAGACTTCAAATTACAACAGGTTTGTATGTTCAACTTAATACTTTAAAGAACCTTGATAAATAGAATTTCAAATTTTAATATCAAAAGAAATCATCAGATGATATCGTTTGCACTGGAAACTGTTCTTAAGGGTAAAAAACTCTCACATTTAATAAAACCGTCATGTTTTCACTCTGAACTTTGCCCCACATTTCTATTGCCTCTTTAATCCTTATATTTTTAGCTTATAAATTATCCTGTCACAGGGTTTTCAAGAACATAATTGTCAAAATTGCTTGTATATGTATACAAGTATGTTTTTTCTATTAGACTCCTGAGTTTCATGAAAGCAGATATTTCTTCTTATTCTTCTTTGTCTTCTATGGACTTGGTAGTGAGCTTGGCACAAAATACATTTTTAATGGGTACTTAGCAGGAGGTTGGTAATAGCTGTTGAATGAACTTACTTGTTTTTCTTAAATGGAGCTCTTCCCCAGATCTTGTACACCAGCAGTCCCCAACCTTTTTAGCACCAAGGACCAGTGATCCTATGAGAATCTAATGCCTGATGATGTGAGGTAGAGCTGAGGCGGCGATGCTTGCACTGGGGAACCACTGCAAATACAGATGAAGCTTCACTTGCTCACCAGCCACTAACCTCGTGCTATGCGGCCCGGTTCCTGACAGGCCACGGTCAGGTACCTGACTGTGGCCCAGGGGGTTGGGTACCTCTGCTGTACACAATTAATCCCAGTATGACTCTCGGCTCTTGTGAACATTTCTCAGGAAACTTTCACTTCCTTAGTATCTGACTCCCCCTCTTATGTTTGGAAATCTGCTACTCTGCTAAGTCTTGGTAGGCACCTCTATGATCACCAGAAAGTCCAGATAATTGTTCTCCATGATCACTGGCACTTAAACTGTGGGCTTATGATCTAAACTAAGTCAGAATTTCACAAAGAGTTTGGGAAAACATACTACGTTTGCAAAAGGCAACCTTAGAATAGATATTTACCTACCTATTGCATTATATTTTATATCATGTTATTTACATGTTTTATTTATTAATTATTTAATCAATTATTTAATTGATTTAACCATTCCTCATTTTGTACCTACAGTATGCCAAGCACCATACTTGGGCTCCCAGCAGTAAAAAGGAGAAACATAGTTCCTTCCTTCACTGAGTTTAATTTCTACTTGTGAAATTAACTTCTAGTCCTAAAAAATAAAGTAATTGCAATTTTTGATATGTGTTCTCCAAAAAACAAATGTAAGGTTAACTGAGACACAAAATAATGGCAGCCAGTAGCCATGGGGTAGCATCGAGCTTTCTTTAACAGGAATTATAAAGGATCAAAATAATATTTTAAGCTAAGACTAAAATATGAGGAAGAGCTAATAAAGCAAGATGAGCAGAAGACCAGTCACGGTAGAGGAAACAGCATCATTAGAGGACTTGAAGTTGAGCAGAGCCTGTCATATTCAAAGATCATGTGAGCAGAATGGAAGGTATGTTGGAGTGGGGGCATGAGGTGAGGGGAAATCAGATGATTTTGGAGACATAGCAGAGATGAGATCCACAGAGTCTTATTGAATGAGTGTCCTCTACTGATAACAAAATTTTTGTTGATCATCTTTGATGTTTTCCTTTCTTCCATTGATTTTTCAATTCTTGAATATGATGCCAAATTGTTCAGTTAGCCTTTAAAATCTTGAATGGCATTCTACTCCTGCTAGAACTTATATTATAGTAATTATAATTTTTCATTTTTTCTAGTTTAAAATAACTCATAATTTTTATTTTTACTGTTAATTCTGCTACCACCAACTTCTCTGCAGCTTTTAAATGCCTGCTTTGAGAATAATTCCTGTAATGAACTTTCAATTCATAAGTATTTTTCTTACATTTTCTCCTCTGTTCCACAACTTTTGTAAGGTGTATATTTTTTTGCTTATTCTTGCGAATGGAGTATTGTTTTTGCCAATTACATCTCATGCCAACTGTAGCCTATCATGTCATTATAGGCAAGTATTTTCAAGAGTACTTTAGAATTTTAAAAAATTCAAGACCGTATTTTGCCTCTGAATTTCTTCATGTAGTCTTTTCTTGTTACTCAAAAAAACATAAACTTGGGTGGACCTTGGAGACTCTTTAGTCTTCCACCTTCATTTACCAACAAACTCTTTTTAACTTATCATTCATTATACAAGTTTAACAATCTCATTGTAATGTTTTTATTTCTTTTTTTTTTTTTTTTCATTTAAAATGACCTAACTTTTCACAATAAGTTTACAGATCTCATTTGGCATTATAATGTCCATGAAGGCTTTCTTAGCAAAACATGAAAATAAAGTATTTAAAACACACACACACACACACACCATAAACTAAGGATTAGTCATCTTTAACTCCAAAAAGTAATAAAAATGTTATTGATGATATTAACCTTTTAACTGGAAAGTAAGCAATGTGACAAATCAAAAGACAGGTAATTACACTGTTTAATTAAATTAGATCCTCTTTTTATACTCTGCCACTTCTTCCAAAGCTGTTGTCCAGAAAATAACTGAAAGGATCCCTGCTGGGATCCTCCAATCAATCTGCTCTCACCTGGAGGCTGGGAGGAAATCCACACTTACCTTCCTCTGTCCTTGGTTAAGCAGTTGAATGACCTCATATGCTTTCTAGTTTGGACATGTTTAAACATTTCCTTTGCCATTAGCTGTCTAACCAGTTATTGAGAATAAACGCCTGAGCAAAAGTTCAGAGAAATGACGTTTCTCAGGTATTAAAAAGAAAAATGCTGATCTGCATGTTACCATGGAGTTAGTGTCTGCTTTGCCATTGCACTCCTTCATGGCAGATAAAGAATAGTCTAATTATCTGAAAAAAACAACACTTCATTATAGCAAGGTAGTTCATGAGACTTTGATATATATCTCCATAAATCGGTTTCTTATTGTACCGCAAACTCTAAATATATTTGCTTTAAACAATATCATCAGCTGTTTGCAAGAGCAAAATCCTGTTGTTATAATGCTACAGAGATTCTATGATGAAAAACATGAATTTACTTTTTTAAGTGTCTTTGGAAAGAATAAGATTTCATTCATGACAAAACTCTTTATGAGAAGAAAATACTAAAAAAAGAAAAAAGAAAAAAGAAAATATGTCTATATCTTAAAGGATTCTATCAATAATACTATGTATTTGATTAAAAAAAAAAAAAAAAAGACCACCACTGATGCTTTCTGTGGTCATTCCACCTAAGGACAAAAATATAATGCCAGTTCTTTTTATTCCCTGTTATCTTATGCACTGCTGCTTTCACAAGTGGAATATCTATTAACTTGAAAGGTAGCAGCACTGAACCCAAAATAATTATGTGTGTAAGGAGAAAATAAAGATTGTCACTATGGTTTTGGAAAAAATGTGTAAAGTATACATATATGCACTGCAGTCCTATCTTTTGCCTTCAATATACAGCTTTAGTACATATGAAAGATGAAAGTATATGTAATTTATTTATGATGTTATAAATTAATTGTTGATGTTTTTCAAAAACTACATCTACAGGTTAATAAATAGATAAAATGGCACTGGTGGCTATAAAATGAAAAGTACAAATGTCCCTCTTTCTTCCTCCCCCATCCCTCCTAGTTCTGCTAGGACCATCTCCCAGAAGCAAAGAGTGTCAACAATTTCTATTTTTAGTTATTTTGGTGGTTACCATCAAGGTGGGATTTACTTGGTAGCTAAAGAAACTTTAGTTTCAGGTGCATAGATTTCTCCCAAAGCCCTGGAAGTGGATCCAGGTTATATGAGGCTTAAAATTTATACATTTAGGAAGACATCTTCAAGAAAAAGAATGCAAAATTTTGCTAGGGTTCCTCCTTGCAGGAGCCCTTGTCAGTGAAGATTCCAGAAGCTTAAACTTTATTATTGCAGGGTCAATTGGCCTCTGGTTGCCATTTTTAGATTTACTAACATTAGACAGCACACACTGATTGCTGACTCTGAGACATGACACATTTAGTATACCCTATCTACCAATTTCTCTTTCCCCATCTACCTTCTAGTTTTTATAGTTGTGATAATTTGTTATTATGTTAATAGTTAAGGTTCCTGGCAGTCACTAAATTATGTTTCTTGTCCTTTGTAGATTCATTCCAAAAACCAATCAACAGCAAATATAGTATTGCTATGAAAATGATGTTTTCTGTTGAGTCAAGTAATGTAATTAAGATGCATAAAGAAGTAAATGCAATTTTGTATCAATAAAATTTCCTACTCTAAGGGGAATCTTTTAATCACCTTGGATTTATGATATTCTTAATTTTTTTCTAGATTCTTTTAAACTTCTAGATGAAACTTAGCTGGTTCTGTTTCTTGTATCCTTGTTTTCTTTTTCTTTTTTTTAATTTCTTTACTCATTACCTGGATTAATTCTTCAAATAATTTTTATGTAGTTTTTTAGGAGGTACAGTTCATAATACCCTTCAAAATCAAATGACTTCACAGACAATTGCTAGTTTCAGAAAAAGTTCTTTATGCACAAATTTCAAAGACATGTTTAATTTAGTTATCCCTTATGTACATTACTACCATAACATGTTTTTAAGAAAAGTTTTAAAGAAAATTATGAAAATGGAGGAAAGCATGATAGGCATGGTGAGGTAATGTTAACTCACCTCCAAGTAAATGAGACCATTCTGAGATGGAGTCACCCTTTGTAATTGCTAAAAGGTATGCATTTATACGGACAAAAGCAAAGAGGAAACAGTAGACATTGCACTATTCAACCAGAAGAGTTTCTATTTTCTAAAAATTAAAATATTTTTCCTAATGGATTTTTCTTCCTTTTTGTTTTTTCAATTTTCAGGCGAGAACAGCCATGCCTTGAAAACAAACAAATACTCTAAATTCGTATCTCAAAATGACTTCAGCAGTAGAATATGCACTCCTAC
>NW_006441062.1:245286-247094 GCF_000325575.1 Pteropus alecto | reverse complement strand
GGTGAAAAAAAAAATTGTTTATACTCTGAAAGCTGAGGAAAATAGATCGTTCTACTACAATTTTAAAAAATCTTCAAAATATAGTAGTCCCCCATTATGTAAGATCCCCAGTGGATGCCTGAATCTGTGGATAGTACTGAGCCCTAATCAACTTCTTCGACTCTGCTGGAAATGTGGCAGCAGCTGCTTCACTAGCAGACAAAGTCTCTCCAGTAATTTTTTTTTTTTAGTCTAAATCTATTTCTAAATCTGTGTAACCATTCTTTACTTGCAGTAAATGGCTTAGGGTCATTTGTTTCAGGGGATCTTTTGCTGAAGTCTTTATATGGGCTCGATGCTTTCTGGTGCAATACATTGCCATCAATTGAAACATTTCTTCTGTTCATGACCTCCACCTACAAATTTAATGCCTTTCCCATCTTACCTAAGCACTTATCATAAACTGTGGCCACAACTTTCATAGTTTGAGGTTTGACGACAAAACTAGCGCAAATTTCTTCTTCCTTCTTCACAATTTCATGGATAGAAGAGTAGCTCTTATCTCAGATCTCAGCAATCTCAGCACAAGATTTTTTTTCTTTCCTTATTAATTTGGGAACTTCCACCTTTTCACTTAAAGGAAGAACTTTGCAGCTTCTCTTTGGCATATCCAAATTGCCAGCATCACTATTCTTGCACTGAGGGGCCGTTATTAAGTAAAATAAGGGTTTCTTGAACATATGCACTGCTATACCCGAACAGTGGATCTGATAGACTGCTACTAAGTGACTAAAGGGTGGGGAGCATGTACAGGGTGGAGACGCTGGGCAATGGAATGATTCATGACTGGGCGGGTTGGAGTGGGACCCAGAGGGATTTCGTCATGCTATTCAGAATGGCATACAATTTAAAACTTATGAATTGTTTATTTTTGGAATTTTATATTTAATATTTTTGGACTGTGGTTGACTGCAGGTAACTGAAACCATGGAAAGCTAAACCAAGGATAAGAGGGGGACTACTGTAATACATTACAGTGTCTAATAAAATTATATATTCTTTCCATCAATTTGCTTAATATTTTCAATAATCATTAATGCTGGTGAAAAATGGTAACTTTTTTTTGTGTGTGTGTGCAAATACAATGTGCTCGTGACTCATTCATTATTCCATGGGAATCCAATGATCCTAACTCTTTTCTCCATATAGGAGAGATTGGTTTTGAGTAAACACAAGCTGACATGGCTAGCATGATTGTTTTTTATATACTTACGGTTAGTCTGAATATCTGTCCAGTGGAGAACTATGTTTTTGCAGTAGTCATGAGTGGTTTGAAGCAGGCTATAAGGAGAAGGCTTTGGACTTCTGCTTTGTAGATCCCTGATCTTTGTTCATTTTCTACCACTGATTTACCCAACACCCTACCCCTTACCACGATATCCATTTTAGCATGTTTTTAAAATCTATCCATCAATGTAGTACATAGCCCTGTGCTAGGTCATATGAAAGAACCCCAAAGAACAATAGAAATGTCCAAGTAGTTTACACTCAAGCTAGAAAAGCAACGTTCCTGACAGAATTAGAGAATATTGATGCTGAATTGTATGATATGGTCTCTCAATGAAATAGGTATTTACAGAAAGAAAAGGTCTCTCTCAGTTGCATTACGTGTAATCTAGGGTTCTTTGATTGCTAGCAACAGGAACTAACTCTGCTTAATATAAGAAAAAAAATGTTTATTAGAAGGAGATCATGATATCCTTTCAAAATCTATAGGAAAACTAAAGAGCTATCCATAAAAACAGCAAATTTCAAAGGCTAAGCTTCCT
>NW_006441062.1:230546-245276 GCF_000325575.1 Pteropus alecto | reverse complement strand
TTTATTGTGTTATAAGAATGCCACCACTGGAATAAGTGTGTTCCATTTGTTTTTCCATGTTGTGTCACTTCACTCACAAACGAAAATCTCAAGAGAGAAAACGTGACAGTTCGAACTTAAGTCAAATGACAGCTCACTGGCTGTAGTAGGCCAGATCACCTTGATTTACAATCCACAAAAACTGTATAAGGACTTCTGCTTTTGCCTATGATGCAATAGGCAATGATGGAATAATACAAAAGTCAGCCATTTGAAAGCAACAGTTTGTAAATAATCTCTTTATTCTTTACTACACTTCTATTTTTATTTTAGAATAGAGGTTTGACGACAAAACTAGCGCAAATTTCTTTTATTTATTGAAGAAACTGGATCATCAAAATAACAATCCAAAGAACCCAAATGTACACAGATTTCCCACAATATTTACAATTTTATTTTTTTTCAATATTTATAACTTTAAATAGAACAATTTATTTTACTATTCTAGATGATGGTTTGAAGGCAACAAGTCTAAATTGGAAAAGAAATTATTTGACTTTGGATAAATTACTTCCTATAACCCCTCGGTTTCCTACCTTGCAGGAGTATTATGGGGGCTAAAGCTAATTTATGTGAGTCTATCACAGCAGATGCTCAAGATAAGCATAGGCATTTTTATTATTATTAAGCAAGAGCATCTAAAGTTGGCATAATTGATGAGGTAGATAAGATTCTACTCTTCTGTTAAATAAACTTAAGATTCTGTCCATACTTGCTAAAAATTATTAACCCAACACATCTCCTTGAAATCCTTATTGAATGAGAAAAAGTATTTAAAGAAAGAAAAAAATTAAAATTATGATTTTTTTTAATTTTATGAGAATAAAATCTCATTTAACATAGCCTTGTTTTTTGAGACATGTTCACCATCTATTTTTCTTTGTTTTTTATTTTTTGTATTTTAAAGTTATTGATGGTTTGAGTCACATTTATCAAAGTATAATATGACACTTGTTCTTGCTAATTAGACTGTTTGTGACCTTCTCCCCTGCTCTGTTAACACATTAAATGTTACATACTAAATATCTCATTGGTGATAACCTATATATTGTTATGTTTGAACACTGGTCATCCTGCAATCTAGCAATAGTCAAGAAAGATATTTTGTAGTGGTAGTGGTAATTATTATTGACATTTACTATGAGGAGCTAGAGTTCCTGCTACAATATGAAAGCAGGGAGATATATATCTGGGACCTACAGGGTGTTTCTTGGTGCTACTATGACTAGTAAAAATTATGGGTGGAAAATTTCAGCAAACACAGCCTGACAAGCACCAGGAAATCAAGGGCAGAGGTCCTTTGGGGATGAAAGTCTGGATCACCCCATCAGGCAAACAACACAGACTAGCTAAGGTGCAGGTTTAGGATAAGAGAATTCTAAAGTGGTAGTGGAGGATAATAATATCTCTTATGGCCTTGAGACCAAGTTCAGCATTAGTCATTGCAGCTTGTTTCACCAACTTTCTTACATTCAATCTTTGCACAGATTCCAACTGGCCACCATATTGATGAGGATTCTATAGCTGACTGAACTTAAGGGAAGAAAAAAGGAAATATGAGTGATAGACACAAAGAGCACCTCATATGCCTCTTTTAATCCTCTTATTCTGATCTTAGCTGTGGAGACTGGTTCCCATGAATACTTCAACCAGAATCATTTATGCGTATCCTGACAGCATATTGCCTTAGGCCAACACTAGGTACCTCCTACTGCCCACTGGAGGGTTTCTATTTTACCTAGTCATTAGATGTCACAGGACTCTCGGAATTCATGCTTGGGTAACTAAGAAGTTCAGAGGTATTAATGCCCTATGGCTTAGCTCTTGACTAGTGGAGAAAGGAGATGACTGATAAATGTTTTCTCCTTTCTTCTCCTAATGGATGATTCTGACATGCATTTCAGGAGGCTTTTAGATGTTCTTGCATGACTGAGCTCCCTGTCATCCAGAAGTGGTAGCCAATTCAATATGCATTCCTCTGTTGGCTTTCTCTTCTTCTTCATTTACACTCTCTGATTTTCAGTGCTATTTCCTGGGATCCTCTTCCCAAATAAATTTCTTTCAAATGAGCTTTTCTTTCAGTTGCTACTTTTGAAAGAACTCAGAGTGAGGGGAATATTTAATTTATATTCACTTAAAACCTTATGAACTCAATGTGATTTAAGAGTTGCTTTAAAATTTCTTTTTACTTACTTTTAAAAGGATAAACTTATTTATTCACAAAATGTGTACATCTGGATTATTTTAAAGAAAATACCTGATATATCATTTCATCTATAAATATATTAATATGTATCTAATATATAAGGCATTTAAAAAATATAACTACAATCTCATGATCACATTCCACAAATTAACAGCACTTTCTTAATATTATCTAATGCCTAATATATGTTTAGTCTTCCCTAATTGTCTCATAAATGCCTTTTTACAAGTATTTTATTGGATTCAGGATTGTAAGTTGGTCTATATGTGTCTTATAACTCTCTAGTATGTAGTAGTTTCTCTCTCTCTCTCTGTCTTTCTCCACCCCGCTCCTTTACTGCCTACCTTCCTTCCTTCTTTCCTTCTTTCCATTTATTTATTGAAGAAACTGGATCATTTTCCTTGTAGAATTTTCTACCATTCTGGGTTTGGCTGATTGTTTCCTCAAAGTTCACTTTAAATATTAACTATTAAAAAAAAAAACATATGTATGTGTGTGTGTGTGTGTGTATATCTCCCCTTCCCCGCCCCCCCAAAAAAAATTTTACTCTGCAAAATATGTATTGCTGATTACTCTGGGAATGATTTCTATCTCTGCTTCCTTGGTGCTGACTTTCTGATTTCCGACTTGAGTACTTGGCATTCTCTAATGTGCTGAGGCAAAGGAATTTATGAAAGAGTGACTCTTCTATTATACTATGCTGAAAATGTATTGCTATATGGCATGGTATTTAGTTATTGTATCTCATTCCATAACGATTTGAAGTATCATACAAATGTGCATATAAACCAAGAATTTTAAAATAATGTATAAGGGAATTAAAGGCAAATGGAACAATAAGGTAGGAAAATCAAATAAAAATTTTTGGTGTCACTCTGAATGTGTCCAACAGAATGATAGACAGTAAGATGCTTCATATAAAACACTATTGGTCATTCTGTATGATTGTAACATGTCAATGGTGGTACTGTTTGTTCACTAGAGTGTGACAGGGCTTATAACAGTGTCTGGCCCACAGGAAGAGTCAAAAACTACTTGTTGACTATTTTATGCCCCATCACACAGTTTCCATGTGTGACTGACTGAAGCTACATAACCCATACACACTATTTAAAACATAAATTCAATTATGTATGCGTTCTTAGTATAGTTTTCCTGGGAACTGAATATAAAGACATTGAGAGTAGATAGCATGTAAGAATAAGTTCAATAGGTTTAAAAAGGTTTAGGTTCAAGGGTAAGAAAAGAGAGAAAGTTATTTCTAAAGCCTAGAAATAACAGTTACTGCTTTCCCTTCATCAAAGAAATTTGTAAGAGCATTGCAATAATGCAAGAATAAGGAGTAACTTCAAAATAAAGTGGTAACTTGAGATTTTACCTTTGTGACTGGGAAAAAAAAATATGTCCTGTGACAAACAAAGAACAACAGAGTCTTCAGATTATATTCATAGAAAGAATTTATAGCTTAAGGTAATCCATAGAAGTGATTGCAGTACTTCAGATTAGAGCTATACATTTTCCTGAATACCTACATTTATTTTATAAAAATGAAATAACTTGAGCTCATTTAAAAGTATTATAAAACACAAGACAGTGGCTTTTTTAAAAATTCAAAACAAAATTGAAACATAAATGAGATTTTTTAATTCAGACAAAATAGGATTTTAATTTTTAGATATAGTAAAATGAATCTATAGTTTTTTTGTTTGTTTGTTTGTTTAGAATCATTCAAGGTTCAGGAGGATTAAATAAAATTCATCAACAAATTATTTCAAATGGGAACATTAACTTAACAGTACTTTTAAATGTAAATTGCTATATAAGTGTAAAATAAAATTCTTACTCAGCTCTTACTCTGTACTTAGCATTGTCAGGCACTAGAAGCAAAGAAAAAAATAAGCAAACAAATATACCAACCATGGGAATTGGTTCTTACCTGAGAGCTGCTGATGGGAGCCCCCATCGTTATAACAGTGTAATCATCTTTTCCGGAAGCCTCTTGTCCCTTTGCTTCATTATTTGGATCAGGATATTCTGGTGACCAGAGATTTTTATATTCCTACTCACACAAATGTTTATCAACTCAATGTGTAAGTCAAGCTCAATTACTTTTCACTAGAATTTACACATTTGAAAGATTGCAAAAATGCAGAAAAACAAAACTATCTAAAATTTAATGATATCACTTCTATAGTACACTAAGCCTTCTTGTCTAAGGATTAACCAAACTGAAACACAAACATCTAGTAGATTTGAATTATGAAGGAACATTTTAGTGGCAGGAAAAAATTTAGAGTTCTTATATTACAGTTGGCCACATATTTAAGTCAAAATTTATTTGATCGAATTCATTTCTGTACTCATTAATTCAACAAACTTTTATTGCTCACTACTAAAACCAAACACTGCACTTAGCTCTGGGACTACAGAGGCAAGTGAAGCACATTTCTTTCCCTTAAGAGTTGATAATTTAGTAGAGAAAATAAAAGTATATTTAAGACTACAATTTACCCCAATATGAGTCAGATTAGGAAGAGGTATACAGGGACATCTAAGGCCTGAAGTCATGCATGGGGATGTGGGGTGGGATAAGATCAAAAAACACTTGTGGGAGTAGTGGTACTCTAGCTTATTTTTAATGGATGAAAGAGAAGTGAGAAGAGTATTCTAAGAAAAAGAAAACTGCGCTGTACGTTGGAAGACATCCAATAAATTTCATTTGGCTGGAGAGCAGAATGATTATTGGGAATAAGAGTGGAGGACATAGTGAAAAGTGGGAAGCGGGTAGTTTTCGGATCTTTAGGCAAATTTAAACTTCTCTTATGTAGAAACATTGATGAATTTTTTAAGTAAAGGAGTTACATGATCAGATTTAAATTCTAGAACAGCAACTCTGTAGTAGTGTGAAGAAAATAATTGAATGACACTGGCTTTTGCAGTAAACCAGTTCTGAACAGGAGGCACAGCATGATGAGGAAGACTGGTCATAAATGGGATTGGGGGAGAACTCAACAGGACCTGGTAATTGATACTATGTGAGAAGAGAGGGAAAAGAATTCAAGGATGGTGCTCAGCCTTGAACAACTGGGCAAGTGGCAGTGACATTCACTGAGATAAAAACTTTTAAAGAGGGAAAGATTGGAGAGAAAATAAAGAACTGAATTTTGTAAATGAGTTTGAGATGTGCTGTCCAGTTATAGATATTTAGTAAGAAGTTGCATATATGGGAAACATCAATTCTTAGGAAGAAGACAGAGAAGGAAGAGTCCACAAGAGAAACTGCAGGGGAATGAGAAATGTGAACTGAGAGGTGTAGTGTTTCATAGGTAAATGCAGGAGAGTTTCAAGAATAAGAATCCATAAGCCCATCAGAGGCAAAGAGAAGTCAAATAAGAAACAAAAATAAAAACATATCCATTGGCCTTAGTTGTCTCTGCATGGGCAATTTTAGTAGAAACAACATTCCAGTAGATTGAGGAGTGAATTGAGTTGAGAGAGTAGAGACTGGATGTCAATTTCCCTTTAAAGAAATTTGCTATGAAATGAAGTATAGAGATCTTAAATACTAACTAGGGAATATGAGAGGTAAGAAAACAGATTTTTATTTTTTTCCTTTCGAAGTGTGAAAGTGCTGAGAGGAAGTAACCTATAAAATTTGAAGGTAAAGGCACAGAGGAAAATGATTGATAGCAAGTTCCGAAGGGCCAAGAGGGCATAGATAAAAGACCCAGGCACAAAGAAGGTAGCACATGAAGGAGAGGAAAAACAGGAAATTCTGGCATAATTAGATTATTCTTTTAGTCAAGGAGGTGGCTGTGTTCTGACCTGTGTTATATAGTCAGGTAGGCATGACCTTGGAGATTGATGTCTTGTCAAGAGAGAATAAATTGTAGCAGCTGGTAGCATAATAAGAAACACAGTGGATGGGTTATTGATTGTAGATGTTTTTGTTTAAAATATCTTGTAACTACTTGTGTCTAATACCTCTAAAGAACTATTAATAATCTCACCAATTAAAGGAAAACACGTTCATTTTTCCTTAATGAAAATGTATTCTCTGCCACAGCTGCTATTATCTTACAAACATCTGTCCATGCCTTATGGAAAAGTTTGTTTTTCAAATGAAAATAGAATAACAAGCTTGACATTTAATATACTTAATATGCAATCTGTCTCATGACACATCAATGAATTTATTTTTAATATGAAATTTAGATGAAAATCTTTGGGTTGTAAACAGAAATTACAAGTGTAAGCAAATTTTAAAAACAGTTCCATAAATAATGTAAATTTATCAATAGGATTACTAGTTTACCTGAAGTGTCATAGTAATATTCTTTATTAGAACTATAGTTTTAGTTTATTAATTGAATATACTTTGAGATTCTGGTCAAGATGGCAGAGTAGGTAGAAGATTTGCTTGCCTCCTCTAATGACCACATCAAAAGTATAACCAAACTACAGAACAATCACTTGGAGCCCATGCTTTGGTGGTGTTAAGCACCACATACTCTGTTAGCAATAAATTCTCCTTCCTCTAAAAACAACAACAAAAAAGAAAATCACTTGAAGTCTAGCTGAACTAGAAGTCCTACAACAAAAGACATACGGAATAAGCCACCTCAAGACTGATAAGAAAGGTGGATATGAGAAAGGGACTGGTCTCACACTGTGTGTGGAGGTTAAAAATTGGGAGGGGTATCTTGGCTGTGGAGGTCCCCCCAGAGAAGTGAAGAGTCCCAGTCCCACCTAGACTTCCCAGCTCAGGGTTTCAGTGCTGAGGAAAGAAGGCTTCACAAAATCCGAATGTGGAAATCAGCAGAGATTGTGGCTGAGTTAGAGGAATGCGGGAATCCTAGGAATTTATCTTAAAGGGCCAGTGCATGAACTTACTTGCTGACGAACTCGCTCTGAGCTTCAGCTGCTAGGACAGCTGAAAGAGCTGGACAGGCTGGAGGAGCAGCTTTCTCCCAGATAGAAGTGCTGGTGGAGACCACTGTTCCTTTACTGAACCCTCCCCCCAACCCAGTGTGCAGATGCAGGCTGCCATATTTGAGGTCCATCAATCTGGCTAACACCGGTTGTGCTGCCCTGATGATTCCCTGAGACCCCACCCTACTCAACTTGTGGGCCCACCCAAGCCACTTCCAGTGGATTTTCCACACAAATGGCTCATGATATGGACTTTCCTCAAATCTCTCAAAGGTTCATAAAACCCAAACAAATAGCATCTGGCCTTGGCAAGCCCCATACCTCTGAGAGGTGAGCAGCCCCAAACCCGGCAGTAGTGAAAGCCAGCCTTGGTTTGCAACTTGGCCTCTCGGGCACATCCAAGCCCAGCAATGTGACAGCCATCTGCACATTGCTTGGTGGCTCATGCCAAGTGGCTTTGGGTAGGGTAGAGTCTATGGCTGAACTTGGCCTGTGGCGGGGCCCCTCCCAGGAGGCACTAGCCTACACACTTTGTGGCTATTTTTTTGTCTGAACTAGAGCACCACCTGAGACCATATACAAGAACAACACACCAAAAGGGCAGACTGAGAAGGCACCAGAGCTCAGCTAAAGCATATCCTGCTCCATAGGGTCAGCTCCTGAATAATAGCTCCTCCGCTGTCATCACTGGCCAGTCCTCACAATCAATCAGTCCGAGGGTCAATGACTCCCACTGAGGAGCAAATAGCAAACAAGGCTCAACTACAACAGGTGGGCATACACAACCCATACAAGGGACACACGCCTGCAGCACCCAGCTCAGGTGACCGGGGATACTGAGCCGCTGGGCCTCATAAGACATCTACTACATAAGGACACTCTACTAAGACCAGGAGACATAGCAGCAATACCTAATACATAGAAATAAACACAGAAAGGCAGCCAAAATGGGGAGACAGAGAAACATGTCCCAAATGAAGGAACAGAACAAAGATCCAGAAAGAGAACTAAATAAAATGAAGACAAGTAATCTACCGGATGGTTATAAGGATGTTCGGTGAACTTGGAGGAAGAGTAGATGTTCTCAGTGAGAACTTTAACAAAGAAATAGAAAACATAAAAAAGAACCAGTCAGAATGAGGAATACAATAAGGTTACCTTAGGAGGAATCAATAGTAGACTAGACGAAGTAGAGGATAGAATCAACAATTTAGAAGATAAGGTAGCAGAAAACACCCAATCAGAACAGCAATAAGAGAAAAGAATAAAAAAAAAAAAAAAAAAAAAGGGGGATAATTTAAGGGGCCTCTGGGACAACATCAAGCATACCAACGTTTGTATCTTAGGGGTACCAGAAGGAGAAGAGAGAGAGGAAAGAATTAAAAACCTATTTGAAGAAGTAATGACAGAAAACTTCCCTAACCCGGCAGAGGAAATAGACACACAAGTCCAGGAAGCACAAAGTCCTAAGTAAGATGAATCCAAAGAAGCCCACACCAAGACACATCATAATAAAAATGCCAAAGATTAAAGATAAAGAGAGAATCGTAAAAAGCAGCAAGAGAAAAGCAATTCATTACCCACTAGGGAGCTCCTATAAGACTGTCAGCTGATTTCTCAACAGAAACTTTGCAGGCCAGAAGGGATTGGCATGAAATATTCAAAGTGATGAAAAGCGAGGGCCTACAACCAAGATTACTCTACCCAGCAAAGCTATCATTTAGAATCTAAGGACTGATGAAGAGCTTCCCAGACAAGAAAAAGCTAACATTCTGCTCAGCAAAAGAAATCGTCAACAAGATAAAGAGATAATCATCCGAATGGGAAAATATATTTTCGAGCAACACCTCTGATGAGGGCCTAATATCCAAAATATACAAAGAACTCATACAAATCAATAACAACAAAAAAATCAAACAATCCAATCAAAAAATGGGCTGAGAACCTGAATAGACACTTCTCCCTAGAGGACACACAAATGGCTTACAAGTTAATCAAGAGGCTCACTTGATTCCTCTCCTTGGAAGTTTCCTCTCCTTATAATCTTGGAAGGTAACATACTTGGTATGTTGCTGACCCTAGGGCCTTCTGGGAGGAGTCTTGTCTCAGGCCAAGTTCAGCTGCAGCCTATTTGGCAATAGTTGGTGGTGTCCATGCTAATCTGTCATAGGTACTGTAACTATTTTAAATGGGGTGAGAATAAAAGGCATTATGTTTTTTGAAATAAATTGAAAATGTTGGAAAAATGATATTTGTTTGTTCTGGTAGAAATGTTCGCTTCACAATTTGTTAAGCAGGCAATGATTTTTAAGAATACAATCATATACATTAATATAGTTATATATAGAAAAAAATGACAAAAATTCATCTGATATCTTTTATACGTCATTCCTTATTCATGTCAATTAAATTCAGAGATACCTGGAACTTCTTAAATCAAAATGGCAGTTAAAGATGCTTCTCATTTTTGGTATGATTCAAATATTTTATATAAAAATGAATTATGAGCAGATAATTTATAAGAAACAAATAAATCTCATTTTTTACATTTTAATTGAGAAAAGATTTCTCAGGGACTTTGCGATGACCTAAGGTCATAGACTCACATAAATCAAATGTCAGTTTAAACTGTTATATTTATTTGGAAATTTATGTCACTTGGCAATATGATTTACTCATATCAATGGGTAGAAAAGCAGCTTTTCATTTTTCACTAAGAAAACTTTTTTTTAAAAAAACGCCTTTTGTAAAGTAGGAGCCCTATCATTTCCTTTAATGTTATCTAGCAAGAAGATAGTTCAATTAGGTGGATAGGGGCAGAGATCCTGGGATCAGATATACTTGGTTTTGAATATCAGCACTTAATAGATGTGTGAGCTTACACTTGAGTTTCCTCATCTTTTATATGCAGATACTGAGTAGTTACTACAAGGTATTATTGTGACAAGTGAATATAATAGTACTTTTACACTGTTAAGTATATTCCTTAGAACATAGAACACATCTATTATTATTATCATTATTTATTTTCAAAGACAATTCACGATATTGGTCAAAAGTCATTATAATTCTATTATAATTTTTTTCCTATGAACTCTGATATTCCTCTGCTGCTCTTCCTCTCTACTCCATACCCCCTCCTACCACATCATGAACCTTTGGATTGTATTATTAAGATATTGACTTACACCCTGAAAATAAAACTCTTACGATACTAATTTATGACCTTAGGGTCAGCACACAATTTTCTTGTTTTTCCAAAGTTTATTCCTTTACATGGTATGTATAGATAAACTTTTGGCTAATCTTGAAACTTGCTGGCGTAGAACTGATAGGAAGAATGACATTAAACTCTTTGCATATCAATCCTTGAAATTGGAACATGCTTTCAACACCTAAACTTGATACAACAAACCAGCACTGGCTGGTATTTCATGGCATGTATAAGCACAATAACAGACTTATTCAACTTAGGAAGAAAAAAATTATTGTTCTAGTCTTTTAAATGGGTTATATCAATTAAGACTGTGTTCAACTTCACATAACAGACTACAGTAGCTTAATCAAATATGAGTTCACTTCCCCTGTAGCAAGAAGTCTGGAAGTAGGCATTCTAAAGCTGGTGCTGTTGCTTAGAGAACTCATCAGGCCAGGCTCTTTCTATCTTCCTGCTCTGCCTTCCTTAGTGTATGGATTTTATCCTCTTGGCTGCTTTACCTCCAGATGTCATGTTTCAGATGGGAGAAAGATAGCAGAATAAAGAGAAAAAAATGCATTTTGTTGGGAAAAAAAATAGCTTCCCTATAAACTCCACTCAGGAAGTTTCTTCTTCTTCTTTTTTTTTTTTTGCTTTTTATGAAATAAGTTTTATTCTTCCAATTGTAAGAAAATACAAATCTCCCATAATCTACAAACCTAGAATTAACCATTTAAAAAAAATTTTGCATTTAAAAAATTAATTAATCAATTTTAGGGAGCTTCTTTTTGAATCTCATAAATCTAGATTATATGGGTACAATTCTAGCTTAAAGAGAGTCTGAGAAAGAGAATTTGTAATTGGACACATTGCCATCTCTAAAATTTTGAGAATGAAGAAGAGATGACTATATATTAGATAATCAATAGTGTCTTCAACATAGGTCAAAAAATTTTTACCTGACTTACAAAGAATGATATAGCAACATTATTATTCCACCAAAGTACGCTGGCAGCAGCATAATAGGGAAATGTTATTTAGTAATGTAAAACGTATTACAAAAAAAAAGATTCATTTATTAAGATGAAGTAAAGTTCAAGATTTAAAAAAATTCTTACTGAAAACTAGAATAAATCCTGCTGTACTGGATTAATGTGAGAGACTTCAGTATGAATTTCTATCTGTCTGATTGTCTATCTATCATCTATCTATCTATCTATCTATCTATCTATCTATCTATCTATCTATCTACAGATGAAAAGATACGGAAAAGAATTATAAATATATATGTATACACAGGTTAGTATACATACATGTGTTTTTAGTTTTGTTTGCTGAGAGGGCCTAGAAGTGGTGACACCCAGTAGCAACAAGCACATCAAGTGCCCAAATCTTGGTTTTAAAATACCATTTGCCAATAAAAGCAATCAGATACTAAATGAACCTGGAGCATTATGAAATGCCAGAAAGTAAGAAAGTGCTTAAGAAAACAACAGAATGAAGGCTTGCCAAATGTCACAGGAACAAATCTGAAAGAGAACCCAATGGACAAAGCAGCAACAATTTGGGAAACAAAAAATGTAGTAGATTAAAACTCAAAGTATAAAATATACACAAGTGCATACTGGCATAAAGAAATCATTGAATACACAATTAAACGAGAGAAAAAAGACAAATCTTTCTTACAGAAAATTCTAAATAATGTATACATACTTCTTCCTCCAAGAGATGGGGATTAATTCTCTCCCCTTTCTTCCAACTTGAGTGTGGGCTAGACATAGTGGATTCCCTTCCAAAGAACAGTGAAAAGAAAAAGTGGAAAAAATAGCATCTTTACAGTGGAAAAACTTGACAAACACTGTCTTAACCTAGTGATCAAGTGTATCTTATCAGTGATAAGTCATGTTGCTATCATGTACTTCTGATAAGAAATGATGAAAAGAGTACTGCCACCTTTTTAGTATTGTACAGAAAAGCCCATGACTCCAGTCTAATCATTAAAAAAAAATTAGACAAAACCAAAGTTGAGGACAATCTAAAAAATACATATTCCTCAAAACTGTCAAGGTTATGAAAAACAGGGAAACTCTGATAAACTATCACAGACATAGGAGTCTAAGGAGATATAATGATTAAATGCAATGTGATATCCTGGATGGAAATCTGAGATAAAGAAAAACTTTGATGGAAAAAATAAGTAAATTTTGGAGTTTAGTAATTAATACTATACCAATATGAGTTTCTAAATTTTGACAAATATAACATTGTAATGCAAGATATTAATATGAGGGGAAACTGGGTGAAGATGTGTGGAAATTCTCTATACCATCTTTGCAACTCTTCTGTATGTCTAAATTATTCCAAAATAAAAATGTTTTTTAAAATCCTAACATAGTTACAATTGGAAAGATAATAGCCTGTTAATCAGACATTATAATAACATATGAACATATAACAAATGGTCTCCAACGCATCTTAGAATAGATAACTACAAATTGCTTAAGCTGCTTACAGTTATTGCATTAATATCAGACTGGTTCAGGTTCTAAGATTCATAAGGAAACAAAGTCCAAAGTATAGAAAGATATTTAATTTGAACTTCTCACTAAACATCATTTCTAATGAGATTTCTGGATGACTAACCTTTTCAAGGTCAAGTGAAAGCTGCCAGCAAGTGCAATTAATCTTTCTATTGTTTTCTTTAAAAATTAGATATTCGTTCAGGATAAATACCTTTTAGGAACTTATATTTGCAAAAGAATTTTTTGTAAAATGCTGCAAGTTATTTTCTCCACAAAATCATAGAATTACCTTTAAAAATTCCAACTAAAAATTGTTTCTACTTGAGAACACACTTTTCAGAGCATCAATGTTGACAATCAGCTAAGATTAGTGTAAGAAATTACATCAGAATTTTGGTCTTGCTTTAATATTGCCTTTCATTCTTTCGATGATCTTGAAAAACTTATTTAATATGTTCCTTGTCCAACAAATGAGGCTGATGAAATTCTATAGTTGAAAAAAGAAACAATTATATAGTAATCAAAATGCAACTTAAAAGTGTTAAATAAAAATATCTGTTGTAGAAGGACATCATACCACTTTGTGGTGATCAAAGAGATATTTACTTTCCACAATTTCCTATTTATCAATAGCAAAGTTGGATGGCAGTAACAAAAATAGTAATTTCTGCTGAGAAACAGAACAAAATGAAGTGATGAATGAAATAATATTAATCTTAAAAAACATCTCCCTAAAAAAACGCACACACACTCAAAATCTCTCTTGTTTTTCTTGTAGAGAATCTTCTTCCAGAAATTTACTGTGAATTTAAACATTTGAGGTAACAATTAGTGTAAGAGCCACTGAGCTTCAACCTTTAAAACAAGAAATAAATAGTTCTTTGACTTTGTTAACTAAGAAATTAAGAGAATCTCTCCAACATACATCAGCACACTCCTTTTAGTCATTGTTTTTGGATTAATTTTGGGAAGGTTTTTGAGTCTTCTGCTACCAAGAAATGCAAGCATGGGACTTATGTTTAAGAATGAGAATACATAATTCAAAGAGCTGTGTAATTTCAGGGGGACATTCAGGCTTATTCACTATGTTTTGCCACCTCAAAGAGGTCCACCAGGGGGCACTCTTTTGTTGAGTTTATCTATACATTTTAAGGTAAAAATAGATTTTAAGATAAGGGAATTTGGTAACACTAAATATATATTTGTATATATGTTTAGTTTTTCATGGGTATTTAAGTTGTACCATCCTAATCAGTTTCTTCCTTTGCCATCTTTCTCCAGATGATTCATAAGCATGTCAGGGCTTAAGAGTAATACTCAAAATGATTTTTTTTCGAAGAATCTAAAGGAGGAAGTTATATAAGTCCCCCCCTCTCTGCCCCAGTTCCTTTGAATGTAGAATATTTCATTTTTTTGAAGATATTAATAAGCTATTTTTGGATCAATAGGTTTAGATTTTCTAGACCATTGAATAATATTAATTGCTAACATGTACGTAATTTGTGCAAGGTGCAATTACACAAATATTATGTGGATTATCTCATGTATTCTTCAAAATGACCCTGTAAGATAGCGCTGAGGCAACTGAAGTCTCTAAAGGTTAACTTGGTAGCTTATATATAATTGGGGAATTAGAATACAAGCCAAAGCAGTCTCAATCAATAACTGACAGTGCTCCCAAAATACAATGTCATTCTGCCTGTCTGAAAGAATCCTTAATTTAGGAAAGGTTTTTACTCCTCCTATGTTTGCAACTAAATAATTGTTATGACTTTCCCCAAAGGACTTGACCTGAGATTTCTTATCTGCATCATAAGGATTTAAATTAGATGATG
>NW_006441062.1:201197-230422 GCF_000325575.1 Pteropus alecto | reverse complement strand
TTTCCCTCTCTTTTAGGAAGGAGGAGTCCTCCTGCTGAGTAAATTAGTTTTTCTCTCAATGGCTGGCAGAGTGGCTCTGGCTCACCTGTAATTCATAGTTTAGCACAGCCGGTAGACTATAAAGTCTGTTTCACTCCACCAGCCAAGAAGGAGCAGGTGGCTGTCGATTTCTTATGTTCCGGGGGAAACTATTTGTCAGTGATAACCTAGGTAACTTTAGATAGCTTAACAACGACTCTTCCTTGGCATGTAGTATGTTTAGATGCTAATCACTGTCTCATATGCGAGCATTTCAATTTTTGTTTTACGCAAGCCTGGTGAATATAAAAATAGAGGTAAATAAAAATAAAACTAAATCAGTAACCTATGGTTTTTTAATCCTCTCTTTTTGGTTAAAGACTGTAGTTATCTGAAAATACTCCTCTAGTTGTCTAGAGATTTAAGTAAGAAGAGATAGAATTAAGATGCTTGAATGTGGTTGCTATGCAACCATTTTACAATTATATAGGTTCCTACCATAGTAGGTGATATGGAGGGGGTGATAAAGTATGCTCATGAGTGAGCACACAGAGGATAATTTTCCTGTGACAGAGCCAGAGTCTGAGATCTGGAGTTGGAGAATACATGGATAAGAAAGAAATGCCACAAATTATAAAGACTTTCATTTATATCAAGAATATGGGGCTTATATTACACTGTTGAATGGGTGAAAGCTCACCAGAAATGGCCTTAGCTTCAAAGAAGGGAGACATACACATTTATTTTTTGCAGCAGGATATTTTCTAATCAAATTGCAGGGAATATTTAAAAAAAAAGAAGAAGAAGAAAGAAAAGAAACAAAGAGTATGGAATACTTTACTCTTATTTAATAATACTTGCCTAATTTAATCTTTACAGCAATTTTGTGGGGCAAGGTGGTACTAATCTCATTGTTTAAATGAGAAAATGGAGGCAAGAGATGTTCAGTAACTTGTTCAAAATCACATTATAATTGGGAGTATATATGGGATATGAACACAAAACTTAGTTCAAGTCCAGTATTTTTCTCATTACATTATGCTTTGTAGGGGATCATTCACACTTATTGTTTCTTTCATATTATTGGTGCTCTATTTTATGAACTCCACAGAGAAAGACTGTTCTGTTTTCAGGTTTCCTTTTATTTTTACTAAATATCAGGGATTTAATTTTGACCCTTCCTGGTGGACTTATATGCTGATTTATTGCATATGTTACATTTTGTTACTTATATGATTTCCTCTAAGTATTGCATTAATTTATATGGAGAAATTAATAATCTGAGAAATAAAACAATTACAAGTTACTTAAGTGGCTTTACAATTTAGCCAATCCAATCTTTAACTCATGGGTTAAAGGCTGAAGTGGCTAGCTCCACTGAGGGAATTTTTGGTGTGTCTGTGCATAATCTGGTCAAGGGGCATGTGGATATATATTTCAGAATGCGTGGTATTGTGCTTTCTGGAGTTAGAATAAAAGAAGAAACCTGATTATTTAACTTCATAGAGCTTGAGCTAGAAACATGGCATATTAATCTCCCCATTTTTCCTATATTCCTCCATTTTATAGAAAACTCAAATAATCAAGGGAAATGAGGCTTAGGGACATTAGGTGACTACCTGAAGTCCCATGAGTATAAGAGGAAGAGTCAGCAATTGGTTTTCTCTTGCTATTTCCTTGTCCATTTTCTGTTAGAATCAGTGATATTAGAAACGCCTTCATTCTCCTCATTTTCATTGGCAAATTACTTCTCCCAGAGATAATACAAATCAAATTATGGAAATACTTTTACATATAAAATCATGCTTTTAAAAAAGAGTTATCTCATTTTGGTGAGGAAGAAAGTTTATCTTTAAAAAAAAAAGAAGAAGCTGTCACATATAGAAGGAGGAAAGATATAAAAAAGAGATAAAGAAAATGATTTCTATTTGTTTCAACCATGTCGTAGTTCTCACACACTAGTTATTTTACTTTAATGAGTCCTTTGCCTTGACCTGATTATACAATTAAAAGAATTAACAAAAAGAGAAAGAAAGAGAGGTGGTAGGGTACAGGATCAAGAATAAAGGGAAAATTTTTGTCCTACCTTTTTTCCTCCCTCTTGGACTTAATTTAAAAAAGCAGAATAATTTGCTCCAAATTAGAGTTGTGACCCACTAGAACTAATATATTTTAGTAAAAATTGTCATAATTTTACTGAACATATCAGGAACCTTTCACTAGAAGAATTACATTAGTTATAATCAGTTCATTATGTTTATTGAATTATTCGTAATCTGTGATCAAATACAGTGTGAAGAATCATCTAATGTACAAAACTTATTTGGCGGCGTTTGGTAAATCTCTTTATGCATCCATAAAGTGAGCTCACTGAGAGATGTGAAAATCACTTTGATAGAAAAACTGTTTAAAAATATAAGCTTTGTTATTAATGGCAATAGATGCTGTTTATGGATCATCTTGTCTCTCTTCTGAATAATTAGCTCTCAGATCTGCTCCTTTCAACATTCTACCTGACCGTTTAGTTTCCCTCTCTCTTCTCCCCTTTCCTCTCCCTGCACTTTTTTTTTTAAAGAAAAATGGATGCCATAACACTACCAATAATGGTGACTAAGAGGAGAAAAATTTAGTTCAGTATGTAATTTTAAGTTAAAAAAATGGTTATTTTATTCATTATTTTCTTTATAGGATAAAATAGTTTAAATCCTTATAAATCTAAGTAAATTTATAATTACCTATATCCTAAGATGACACACAAAACAGAAGATTTGAAATTAATTGTGCATGGCTTACTCCCCACCCCATATCCTTCCACGCTCTTCATTTTTTTGAGCTATTTTTTTTTAAAAGTTTTTTTAAGTGTATTTTTTAAGTGTATTTTTCAAAGTTAATCTTTTTTAAGCCAAAAATTCAAAAGAAAATGAATACCAACAATTCCTCTTCCCAAGCACAGGGATCAGTTTCATTTCCCAGAGGCAATCATTGCTAATAGTTTGTCGATGTACTTTTTGTGGTTACATTTATACCTATTTATGGTGATTATTTATCTCAGTTCCTTGCTGCATGTATCTACTGTGAGATATAAGGAATTAGGTTTACTTGTACTTCCACTTTACAAATTGTTATTTATAGCATTAATATTAGTTCTCAAAATACACTTGAATTTTCTGCTTATTTTGATTTATGCAATACCTACCACCTTCTGCCATATGAAGAATTTAGTACACTTATCTTGCCCTTCCTTCTAGTTCTCTTTTTTGATTATCCTTTAGTTATATTATTATTTTACATTGTCAATAATTATGATTATGTTTTTACTATAATTATAATATTATTCATAAGTATTGCTTATCTGGCTTTGATTCATATAATCAACTTATATACAAAGCATGGAATCAATAATTTACTGTAGAATTCATAGTGTAGTGTCATTGGAGTCAAAGAAAAGAGGAAATTTAACCTCGCGTCATTTAAATTTTGACATTTGAAGGGAAATCTCCATTTGTGTGAATATAATGGATCCTCTTAATAGTTTCTAACTTCCTTCACTTCTCAAGTGCTGGCATTTCTTAGGCATCGCTTTGTTTTGTTCCAAGGTTATATATTTTATTATTCTAGTCCACAGTGGATTATTTTCATTTATGGTGTATGAGTGGTATATTCTTTAAGTTTTTACATGTAAAGAAATCTTTAACTTTTTTCATATACAAATGATAATTCGAATAAATAGAGAATTCTAGGTTTAAATAGTTTTTCTCAGAACCTGTCTGAGAGCATACTGTGAGAACTCTGGCCTCTTAGTTCTTTTACTTCTCCCGTGACCTCATCCTCCATATCATGCCAATCACCCACTGCCACGGTCTCAACAGAGACATTGTCACTACCAGCTCTTTCCCGTCATAAATTCACACATTCCACTGCCACTATCTTTCTAGCTAAAATTCTATATTCCCAATGGATCTCCACTCTACTGATTCTACTGTCTTTTTACTGTTCCTTTCTGTCTTGTCCTCACTTCTTATTACTCACTTTAGATTCCATGGTCCATCATAATATATTCCTTGCCTTGCTTTCTCTCCAGTTACTTCTGGCAAAGCCCCGACTATAGTTCAAACTGAACTCATCTCTATTCATTGCCTGTCCCCAAGCAGCTGAATGTGACT
Organism: Pteropus alecto; assembly: GCF_000325575.1. NCBI lineage: Eukaryota > Metazoa > Chordata > Mammalia > Chiroptera > Pteropodidae > Pteropus > Pteropus alecto. The sequence goes on along the minus strand of NW_006441062.1, from coordinate 226,241 downwards.
GGAGAAAACCACATAATCTGAGTATTTTCACTTTAAATTCATGATCACTAATTCCAAGGGAGCCTCTGTATGGCACTGCAGTCATTTACATTTCTCTAGTTAACTACATCCCACTCTTCCACTTGCCAAAACAACGTTTTTTCCCTTTGTTTCTCATTATAAACTTTCAACTCCCTTTGTATGCCCCATTTTTAGGTAGTGACTGTATTGATGACACTTCCCCCCACCCCTTTTTAACACTGTTGGGTTTTATTCTTTTGAAACCTTCCATTACACCTCTTTTAAGAGAGAGAGGGAGGCAACAGATCAATATATCACTCTTTTCTATTCAATACTTTTATTTCCTTATGAATTTTCAAGTTTCATAATTTAGTCTATTTTCTTATAAAAATTATTCATCATATATATTTTTTGCCATAATCTTTCAGGGCACAAAATGTAATATTTTTATAAAATCCCTGATTTTATTTTATGAATATAATGGAAAATGCTAGATCCAAGAATCCTAAACAACAACAACAAAAAGAATATAGATGCTTCATTTAATCACCAAATAGTTACTGAGTGCCAATCAAGTTACAGACATAATGTAAACTCTGAGGCTGTAGAGATAAATAACAAAAAGTCCAAAGTCTCAAAGCCCAGTAAGAATGTCACAATCTAGTACTGGGAATAGGCTTATATGTTGAATAACAATAAAGTTATGAGATTTTTTTCCCCTAATATGCAGTATTAAATAAGTCTGGGGAAATTTGGGGAAATTTTTGCAAATGAGTTAAATGATCTATTACTAGAATTTTACGTTTATGTTAAATTAAAAAAAAATAAATAAGGGATAAAGTGATACTGCAGTCGTTCAAACCATATCACACATTTTTGACACCGCTCCATTCAAATGTGGAGCCTGATTTTCCTCCCCTTGAACCAGGCTTACTTACTGACTGGCCTCTAACAACTAGATCGTGGTAGAAGTGATAGCATGTGATTCCTGAGTCTAGGTCGTAAAAGACTGCAGATTGCACTTTGCTCCATCTTGGATCATTTACTCTGGGGAAGCCAGCCACCTGTGTTGCCATGAGAATAGTCAAGCCTATGGCTAGGCTGTCATGGAAACTGAGGTCTCCTGCCAAAAACCATTAAGAACTTGGCAGCCATGTGAGTGAGCCACCTTGAAAGTGAACCTCCAGCCCAGTCAAGCCTTCAGATGACCGCAACTCTGTCATCTCTGAGTCCAACCTCATAAGAGATCCCAAGCCAGGCTGCCCAGCTAATCTGTTCCCAAATTTTCTGGCCCACAGAAACTATGAAGATAACAAAAGTTTATTGTTTTAAGTTCCTAAGCTTTATGTTAATTTGTTATGCTTCAATAAATGACTGTATATAAATTGAGGTTTATTAAATTGGGAATTGAAAGAGAAAATAAAAATTAAATTCTGGCACCTAGACAGTAAATTCTAAAAGCTTATGATACTAGTGATTTTTTATATCACAATATAATTACTTCATTATTTCTTTCTGGGCAAAATTCATTGTGAAAAACAATTTAGCTCTTAATGAAAGAGATATAATTTTCATTTTAGAAAGGAAAGAACAGTTTTATTATAGATTTTAGATAAAACTGGATTGTACAATCTCTTCTGAGCAACTTCTCACAACTTTTTTGTAGTTTATGTTAATTTATACTCATAAGATTATTAAGCTGATAACTAAAAGGTACTTCAGTGGACAACTGCATAAAGGAGTTTTGACTTAATGAACAATGGATAAACTTGTCATTTGTATAATGTGTCTACTATGAAATAGAATTGTTTACATGATTAGGATTAGTGTAAATTTCCTTATAAATAACTATAGAGATATAGGCGGAAGTTCGACTCTATAATAGACTCCTCTTAATCCCTCTCTCCTAAGACAATTGCATAGTTTTTGTGGGTGCCTAAGGAAATATCAGAATATGGACAAATGCCAGGACTTGGTGGTTTTCTAGAGGATTTGGACAATGACCAGCTTCAGTTTTATAATAAAGCACGTGGATTTTTCTTTTAAAGAGACTTGTATAAGGAAGTGGTTTAAAGAATCTCTTTGATCTTAAAAAGGCATTTACCTGCGTAGGTTGTTATTCGTTATATTTTCAATGGACTACTGAGCAAATATACTTTCTTACTTGGGATTCTCACAAATATTAAAAAAGTTTCCTGAAGAGGTTTTAGGAACATTATAAAAAGTCATTATAAGAAAAATATGATAAAAAAGACAACTAGTTGAAATACCTGCATTAGAAAAACAAAGCATTATATGCTTAATAATTGTGAAATTTTTATCTTGATCATTAGTTCTTTAGATAATTTAAATAATTTTATATAAAAATATGTATGCATATATATACCTACCTCATGGAAACAATATCAAAGACAGGTCAGATATGAAAGACAAGTAGTCATTCTAGAAACAGTAGCAACATAAAGAAAGTCTTGTTGATAGAATTAAAAGAAGCACAAACATTCCTTAGGAAAAATGTTGACAGTTTTGATGTCAAATTAGAAGAAAAGAAAAAGATAATGAGATACACTTATATTCAACTATTTTAAAAGATGGAGCTCAGAAAGAAATGGCCAAATTTATTTGTATCTAGATCAAAAAGTATGACTGGGTATCCCCCCACAAATCAAACAAGGTTTGTAAAGACAATATTGCATAATGGTTAAGATTGTGGCATCTGTAGCCACATATCTGGGGTTTAACCTCAGCCGTTATTAAATCTCCTTAGTTTCCTGATCTATAAAACAGAAATAATAATAATAATGTGATTTCATAATCCTTACTAATTGAACTGAGTTGAATAGTGTCTCCCCAAAATTCATGCCCACCTGGAACTTCAGAACGTGACCTCATTTAGAAATAGGATCTTTGTAGATGTAATCAAGTTATGATGAGGTCATACTGGATTAGGATGAGCCTTAATTCAATGGCTGGCGTCATTATAAAAGAGGGAAATTTGCACACAAGAACGCTCGCTCAGAGGAAAATGCTGTATGAAGATGGAAGTAGAGAGTGGAATGATGCAGCTGTGAGTCCAGAAACACCAAGGATGGCCAGCAGCCACCAAATGCTAGAAAGAGGCAAAAAAGTATTGTTCTCTTGGAGACTTCAGAGAGAGCATGGCTCTGCTGACACCTTAATTCAGATTTCTAGCCTCCAGAACTGAGCGAGATCTCAAAATCATCTAGTTTGTAGTAGTTAAGGCAGTCTTAGGAAACTAATACACTAATTAAAACGAATATTGACATTTTGTTTTAATTTTCTTTCTTTGAATGCTAAGAGGATATTCCCACAAATGTGTTGAGCAGTAGTTCCTCTTCTTAGTTTTATTTTTCATACCCCTAGTCTTCTTACTGATTAATGTCTTTGTGTTTTTTCGTTGGTTTGTATGAGATCTTTAATAAGAACGGTTTTAACTCAAGGTTACATTTCCTACAATGTAATAAAATAGAGTAGGTATGGTCTTTTTCAAACCTTTCAGGCATTCTGTTCTTTATTTATGCACAAATTTTCAAAAGAAAAGGCATGGATATTTTGAAAAGGAATTTCAAAACCAGAACTCCTCATTTTACCTGCATGTTATTACAATGTTGGAATGCATAACTGCAGAAGTATTGCTTTCAATAAAACTAAAAAAAAAAAATACTGTAGAATATGTATTCTTTCAACACTATGCTAGCAGATTAATTTTACCTCTTCATAGACAAAGCCAGGCTTTTTTGGTGCTTCTGTTCTACATGTATAGAAGAGGCAGAGAAGAAGAGGGAACTTCAAATTTATTGGCTTACTATAAAAATTGAATTTAAACTGAGAGATTTTTTTTGAATGATTTTTGCATTTAATAAGCTAAATACAAATTTTTCATGTTTAGCACATGGTATACATTTTGATACTCTGGAATTTCTTTGAAAAGTTTCTGTTTAACTTTCAAGTATAAAGATTATTTGTAGTTTTCTGATTAGTTGCATTAAGCTAGAACTGGTTCAAACTTCTTATTCATTTAACAAGTTTAACTTTTAAAAATATGTCTTTGTACATATCTTGGGTCTTTCCTGTAGGTAAATACTATCTTCCCAAGATAAGTGTAAGTTTCCCAACCAAATATGAAGCCTAAAGTCACAAACGATACTTAACTTATTTCTTTGTATAGAAAATACTGAATTTTAGATGATGTTATAAAAAGTATAGATGTGTTATTAAAGGTTACTTGTAAATTGAAAGTATAGATGTGTTATTAAAGGTTACTTGTAAATTGTTGGGAAAAATCATCCAAAACTTAAAAAAGTATAGATGTGTTATTAAAGGTTACTTGTAAATTGTTGGGAAAAATCATCCAAAACTTAAAACAAAAATTTCACTGAGTGTGCTTTCACTGCCATATTAAAACACTGTTTAATCAGCCTACTTGAGAACATTTAGAGATTTCAACTTTTGTTTGGCTTATTCTTTACTCTTTATTGAGCCCAGACTCTGCAAAGTTAGATATTACTTTGTCAGAGATTGTTAAATTGAAAATTACTTTTGTCTAGTAGAGAAGGAAATGATGTCTTTCTAGTAGAAAAGATAACCCAAAGATTATGGTTTTTTTTTTTGGTCTTGAAGGATATTAATCAGAGTCTTAGTCTGTTGGGCTGCTATAAGAGAATGCCACAGAATAGGAAGCTTATAAACAACAGAATTTATTTCCCACAGTTCTGCAGGCTGGAAGTCTAAGATCAGGGTACCAGCATGACACAGGGAGGATTCTTTCATGTCACATGAAAGAAGGGCTAGAGATGTCTCTGGAGCCTCTTTCATAAAACACTTATCCTCTACTTCCTCATGACTTAAGCTCTTCCCCAAAATCCCATATCATCATCTTTGGTGGGTTAGGATTTCCACATATAAATTTTGGGGGGACACGGACATTCAGACTATAGCAATCAGTGTTTTAAAATCTAACTGATCGATCTTTTTTCAGTGTTCTCTCCTTTCCTCCTTGGAACCAGCTTTACCATTCTGCTTGTTCCATAATTAAGCAGTTAAATATTTTTGACATATGCTCACTATTTATTTTCATAGGAGTTTTATTTTTAACTCAGGAATTCATACTTTAACAAAAATGAGAGCTCAGAAATAATACATACTATGTGGTTAAGTTCCAACCATTTCCCAAATAAATTTAGTCCATGATGTACCGGGAATAACACATAATTAGATTTGAGAAAATCAGGCTGTTGTAATGACAGTAATTTAAAAATAATGTTAAGGTATTTTACCTTAATTGACTTTTTGATGACAAGTAGGTTTGGTTAGAGGATGAGAAGAAAGGAGATATTGAGAGAGAAGCATTTATTGTTATCTCTTTTGATAGGAAATTTTACATGCATTCAATACTTTTAGACATTTGATCCCACTGGCTCTTTATTGTCTATACTTATCTCAGAGCCTCTGGTGTTTGTTTCCTTGATGTGGGTATATTCTAAGCATGACTCATATTTTTCAGTCACAAACAGTATAGTTTGTTACAAATATTAAATATTAACTCCACATTGAGTCAGGTACTCTTATTAACAAATAAGAAACCAAGGTATGAAAAGTTAAGTAACTCACCCATAGCCATCACACTAGAAAAAGCAGAGATTTAAATTCAGGGAGGTTGAGGCCAAAATTTGCCTGCTTAATCTCACTCAAGCAGAGTTGACTCTCAATTCTGGCTTTGTAGATATTGCTTACTCCCTTGGCTGTTAGGAGGGAAAACTGAGGTCCAGGAGAGTTCAAGCAAGTTGCTCAAGGTTAACTAGCTAATTAGAAGTGGTTGGGATTATTTTGTTAGTTAACAGTTTTGAAAAAAGGAGAAGGAACAGGAAAAGGCAAGGAGATAGAGAGGAACTGAGATATTGTGATAATAGAACAAAAACTACAGAGAGGGAATTCGAGGGAGAGAAAATTGTTAGTAAGGTGAGTGCGCATATGGAAACATTCTCTCAGGTGGAATTGGTAGAATTGTCCATAAATAAAGGTAGAGGAAATGATTGAAAACAGAGATAAGGCTAATGCAAAAGAACAATGTTAGAAAGTGCCTTTCTAACTGTTTCTGGGGGGGCTATTGTGTGACAATCTTAACCCAGCACAGCTGAGTTATTGTCCAGAACAGTTGCAGAGCAGACTAGAGAAAAGTCAGTAGTGAGTAATAAAATTTGGAAAACTTGGTTTCAGATCTTGCATGTGGGTATGTTCTGAGCATGACTCATTTTTTTCAGTCACAAACAGTATCTTTGGTTACAAATATTAACTCTAAATTATGAGTCAGTTACTCTTATTAACATACCTGCTTTACAAAGTCATTTATATCTTTCCCAAATTATATTGTATATTAAAGCACATGTTTTCATGAATACTATTGCTGATGATAAAACTCTAACTTAATAATAAAATAAGTAATTTTTAAATTACGTATTGCATGAACCATTTTACTTTATAAGCTTTCAATAGGTCTTATTAGAGTCTATCGTCTGCCAAGCCCGTAATTGAAAATTGGTAGGTAGCTAGAAAAGTGCAGAAATTTACAACTTAAGAAAAAGAATCTAGTATTAAAAATTATGATTGGTTTACATCTACTTTTCCTGATTGATGTATTAAAAATGAGTTCATTGAATGTCTTTTATTCTTAGGAAAGGCATGCTGAAGTATTTAGGAGTAAATTGTCAAGATATTTTCAACTCGTTCTCAAAAGGTAAAAAAATATGAGAAATTGACAGAGAGAGAGAGAAATAGAAAGACAGCAAATATGACAAAATGTTATTGATTGTTGAATCTAGGTGAAGGATATACAGGTGTTCACTTTACTACTCATCAACTTATCTATAAGTTTAATTTCCTACACAAATAGAAAAAAACATCACATCAAGTGAAAAATACAACTTTAGATTCTGGATTACGGTCTCTAACCAGAATTATAGTTTTAAATATTATTGCTTTTAAATCCATGATTATTCCATAATTTTGTCTTATTTTTAAATATTTTCTGTTTTGACTATTATAATTTTGAAAATAGCAATTTTAATTTAACATTTATGTCAAGAATTTTGCATTTATTATCACTAATTCTCACAACAATCCTGAAAAGTAAATATTATTGTCTCCATTTCTCAGGCAAGAAAAGAGGCTCAAACATAATTTGCCCTTGGTCACATGAAACTGTAAATGTTGCTGTGTGATTTGTGCCCAGATGTGTCGGAATCCCAATTTTGTGCTGTTTCCATTATATCACTTGCTTCCCATGTTAAGAGATTCATTTGTCGGTGAATGGGCATTGGTCCTTTGAAGGAGAGCTCTCTATTGCAATTAAAACCTATTAAAACCAATGCTCATGCAAAATAAACAGAATAAACTAGTTCTGCCTTTATCTGTATTTCAAAGTTATGAAAATGAAGTTATCAAAATCTGAATGCCTCTCTGAAAACATTTTAATGCAGGTTCATTGCCTCATTTAATTGGCTATCATAAGCAAGAAGTAACCTATCAATTGCATATTTGATGGTACTATTTCAAAACTTATTGGCGTTTGGCTATTTCTTCAAGTTCCTGAAATTTTCCACTTTCAAACATTCATGTTCTTATTATTAAGTAGTACTTTCTTCCCATAAAGAAAAGCATCAGTCATTTACTCAACAAATATTTATCGAGCACTTGATATGTGCTTAGCATACCATGTATGCATTTTTACTGAAAATCCTATTGCAATTTTAACCACTTTTCACTTCTGTTAAAGATAGCAACATTTCACATTTTTTTCCTCATGATTTTAGAGTTTTCTGGCATTAACAAAACTCTTATAGAATGGTTATTTAGTTGGCTATTTTTAACATAATCATCAACTTATAAACTCCAGACTAAACAAGTAAGACTGTTTATGTATGCAATTCAAGAAAATTCACACTCAAATTCCCTGATAAAGACCTCAGAATGTTTTAAAATAAGAGATATTCTTCACTTTGGGACGATTTCAATATGAGAAGATAGATAAGTTGATCCCTTGGAATCACCTCCAATATGTGTGCTTAGGTGATTAATGGTGAGTATAGAGATCATTGATTAATTTTGAGGTTATTAGATCAAAGGGGTTAATGTTTGAAATCTTGCTAATAAAGTTTGAGTACATGATTATCTTTAAAGTAAAGAAACTGGTTTGTAATGAATAATTTCTCAAGCTCTGTTTGATGAAATGAGATTCTGCCAAGATTCTTTTTAACAATAGCCCCGGAGAATGTTGGGCTCATTTCTCTACAGATCTTCATCCCTTTAAACACACAATTAGGCTGAATGACTGGATATAAATCAACTTGTGTTTGCATTTACTTTTTTTCCCCTTTGGAGCTTGAATTATAAACTCTGATTTAGAAGTGGTGAGAATCTCCCTACTTCCCTCCATTCTGGACAATCCAGGAGCATTTCAGAGAATAACATTTTTAAAGGGTGAACTTGTCGAAGGGAATTTAAAGGCAAGCATTCACTTTAGGAGAAGGCAAAAGCATGACAGCTTTTATTTCCAAGGCTACAAGGGCTTTGCGGAGAGTGAAAAGAGCCTCAGAGACCCAGTAAAAATTGGGAAATGGGCTATTTCTCTTGAGTCATGCTCCTGCCTACCTTCCTTACCCTTCCCTCATGAAATAGGAAGAGAGCTTCCAGAGGGGCTTTAAAAGCTGCCACAGAGTCATCTTTTTTTTTTTTTTTTTCTTTTGCAGGTTTGAATAATAGATCAACCAATGTGAAAGAGTCTAGGGATAGCTTTTAAAAGATTGGTTGCTGTTTTGTGAGCTTTTTCTGGTTTTGAAGAGGAGCGTGTTAAAGATCGAAGATCTTGAATATCACTCGAGGTTATGCCATTCTGCTTTCCGCATCTATATTTATGTTCCACTAGGTCCTGCCAGCATGTTCACAGCTGACAAAGATCTGCCAGCCAAGGATCATGGGCCCCGATAAAGACTCTAAATGCTTCAGAAAACTTTTGGGGATCTCCAGGTTTAAGATATTCTTAGTTTGGTCTTTGACCAAGAAGTGGAAAACACCTAAAGGGGATTGATTACCGGTGGTCTTATTTAAAAGTATAACTGTTTAATAGTTTCTTCAGAGTTCAAAGGCAATTTAGTAGAGGATTAGCTCAGTGAGAACTCAGATAAAGGAGGATAAAGGGGAACAGTAGGAGTCAAGACAGTCTTATCTTTTGGTTTGGGTACCTCTTGTGTCTTTAATTTTTCATTTGCCTTTTTCAATGAATCTACTTTGGAACCTTGAAAACTTTTAGAGGCTTCTCCATGCTAATTAAAATAGGATTCCTATTCTCTTTGATTTGGGAACCCTAGCTTTTAAGTGCACGTCTTTAGTAAGATTTTGCCATTATTGTAGACATCTACAGCTTCTAAGACCACAGTTTTTAAAAATAAGTAGGTATGCTGAAAGGTGGAGCATTTAATTCTTTGGAACTTGAAGTTCCTTTTTCTCTAGTTAAGCCTTGAATATCTCAGAACCAAATTAATACCTAAAAGGAATGTGCTGTTGGGTTGGGGATTTTGTGATGACTTATAGTGTACTTCATTGCATGAAAATTTTCTTGAGGTTGGCTTGTGACCAAGTGGTGATCTAGCACGTTGTATAACCAACTTATCCTAGCACAGGAGTCTTAGATTTAAGTGGCTAGTGCTCTAACAGCTTCTAAGTGCTCGACCTGTGCCCACTAATTTTGCAGCTTTGGCTTCTAAGATCCCTATTAACAATATATCTATCATTCTTTTACTTCATGTGCACATTAGCATAAACTTACAGTAACCCAGGAAATGGGACTGTAGACACCAGAAGTAACCAAATACATGGTACTGCAGACAGGCCCAGGACTACGGGCTGGAGTTCCAGGTGGAATTGTCTATCGGCTCAAGCTGACCTGCTAAGCTAGGGACTGCAACTGTAGACTAACAAGGGGCTAAGGATGGGTGCTCTGTTGGAGCCTCCTGTTAGTCTATAGTGATCTGTTAACCCTGGATTGGAAAACCAATAAGAGCAAGGAGCTTGGACACAAAATATAGAGTTCAGATCCAAGAGGAACTTGCCCAGTGGCTCTTTGAAATATTGAGAAAGAGTACTCAAAGCATTCAGTGGGTATTGATGCCTGTGTTTCTCATTGTCTCCGAATCTTCAGATGCCACTGCTACCACCAAAACTGTGTAAAAAGAAATTGAACTGAGTAAATTTTAAAGGTCTTATTTTTTTTAGTCAGTGATTCCTGAATTGGGCAGTGTCCAATATAGCAGACAGAAAGGTCTGAAGAGCTATAGAAGGCAAGAGAGTTTATAGACAGAAGGGATCAGGAACAAGGTGTTTCACTAAGCAAGAATAAAAAAGAATTGGTTATTGAAAGGTTACCTAATAGAGATGGCAGGGATCTGTAAGGTCTCACATATCTAATGCTGATCAGGTAATTCCTAATTGACTGGTTTAAGATTCTATTTCTGGGAGAAACAATACTATAATTATGTCAAGCCTCAGTTCAGTGACATTGGTCTTAGCATAAGCAAATCCACTTTGAGTCCACTGTCTTGTTTTTAAGATGACTTGGTATATAAGTTGTATAATTTTAGAAAGTCTAGGACAGTGGCCCTGCTTTCATTATCTTCTGCGGAGTGGTAACGTAGACATTTGACTCTTCAAGAGTGCTCATTAGAAATCCATGGAAATGGTAAGGCATATAGTTATTGCTCTTTTTATCTTAGAATAAATTACTTCGTCTATTGTCTGATCCAGGACTGCAAAAGGAGAATTAATTGAACAGGACTGAAAGGGATTCCATGGTAGGCATCATTTACCATCTAGAGTGCAATGTGAGACCTATAAATAGAGTCAGGAGAGGTGGTGGGATAGGGGAGCAAGGCCTAGTCTCAGCTCTGCTATTACCACTGTGATGGCCCTGGAAAAGTCACCTCACTTCTTTGGGTCTCGATTCCCTGATTTTTAGTGAGGATTGGATTAGAATGACTTCTAAGTTCCTGTATAGTTCTGATATTTCATTAGGTCAGGCCCTCTTGTTCTAACACTCAATGTCCTGGTTAAGAAATCTATGTGTCCCATGTAAACCTGTCGTCATATTATGAATTTTGATGTTTATCTTCTTTCATCTTTCAGACTCAATGGTCATACATATTTTCACGTACAGAAGCTACTTTACCTCCTGTTTACTCTAGTTACATGTTCTTCTCTCACCTGCTCCAGATTTCTTAATTCATCTTTAAGGCTTCTTTTCACTGCCATAGAGACAAAATGCATATTAAAGAAACTAAGTTAGGCAAGCATCCTGTTTTGGTTTCCTTCCTTCCTAAAAATGACTGGTGTTTTACTGATTCTTTTGACCAAATAGCACCCTCCACTGATATTTCCAAGGCCTCACGATGCTCCCATCTTTGCTAAGGAATGAGTCATAGTCATTGTCTTATTAATAGAGTAGGAATTATGTTGCTTTTCTCCCTATGGAACCTTATCTGATATTTTAAGGCCTGTCTATATTGCCCAACCCCCACTGATAATAGTCTCGCTACCTCTTATGCACCGTCATATTGTCAAGTAGAAAACAGAAGGAGCAGACCTTCTTCCTCAAACTAAATAGTGTATTTGCATCTTTTGTCCTACTTCATGCTCAGGAACATGAATCTCAGCGGAGTCTCTAGGGAGTCTGGGCCACAAGCGGGATTGTATTCCCCAAATTAAGCTCTAGGGATTGAACATTGATATATATCAGATTAATGAATGATGCCTGTGTTTCTGGAAATGAACCAGGGATTTTATATGGCTGGCTTTGGCTCTGCTGCATCAAACTCACAAATCACAGATCACCCCTGTCCCTGTCTTGCATGCTTACTGTCATGGAGGTAAAACTACCTACACTAGAGAATGGGAGGGAATGTGCTTTTACAAATGTGCTTTCACCTCTGTGAGGCCGTTCTTGAAGTCACCTTGATGTGTTTTTTATGGTTACTGAAGCATTGTCATCATTCTTGTCGTCACTGTTTCCTTTGCTCTTTAAACATCATTTTGTAAGGTCTGTAGAGAAATAAGATTTAGATCTGTAATCTACATTATATTTTTAATGGGACATGAATTCGGAGGTAGGTGTGAAAGAAGAAATGCTCAAATCAATCGGTCCATTTTTAGCAAAAATAATTTGGTAGAGCACCTTCATTGGTCATGAGGCCTTTATTAATTTTGTAATATTTAGTGAACCCTTAATATGTTTCAAACACTTAGGCCAACATGATACCTCCTCCTTTGGGGGCTTACAAATTAGCCGAAAGGGCAAACAGTAAACAGGTGAATATCATTACATATAAGGAGCAAGTAAGCTTTAAAAACTGAAGATAAAGAAAATTGACTTTGAGGCAAGCAATAACAATAGGAAATTCATATTTTCAATCACTTTTTATATGTCAACTTTTAATCTTCATAACAATCCTATATTAGTTTGCCAGGTTGCCAGAACGAAATACCACAGACTGGGTGGCTTAAAAAATAGAAACTTACTTTCTCACAGTTCTGGAAGCTAGAAGCCCAAGATCATGGTATTGACAAATTTTCTTCTGAGGCCTCTCTCCTTGGCTTGTGGATGGTTTTCTTCTCACTGTGTCCTCACATGGTCTTTCCTTTAAGCGCATAACCCTAATCTGTGTGTATCCTAATTTCATAAAGATACGAGTCAGATTGGATTAAGGCTACCACAAACTACACCATTTTAATTTAATTACCTCTTTAAAGATTGTATCTCCAAATACAGCAGCAATCTGTGATTCGGGGGGTTAAGTTTTCAACAAATGACTATTTAGGGGGCCTATAATAAACCCCGTGAGATAGGCACAATCATTATTTTCATAAATGAGACAGAGAGGTACAGTAACTTGCCTAGAATTTGAACTTCGAGATGCATTCATTTAATCACCATGGTCGTGTTTAAGAATACAATCAACTAAGAAATTTAGGATATATGTTATTGGAGACCAGCAAAACAGTTGTATTATGCAGCCAAAAGCATATGGCATGGATTCAGATGGTCTTAATTCAAGTTCTTACTTTCCTACTCACAAATTGTGTAAGATTGACTGTTATCCACACTGAGGTTTTTTTTTTCTCCCTTTCACAACCCCCTCAAAAAAAATCCCAATGCACTCTGAAGTTTTCTGTTCTTTTATAATTCATTTTTTAAAAATCCTGATAAATAATCTATTAAACTGATAGCTTGACACGCTAATGGGTTGTGGGCCACATTTGTGGGAATCATGTAGCTTTTGTGGCCAAATGTGACTTTTTCTCAGTTAGTGATCCTAGCTCAGATTTTTGTGTTCTATAATCTTCAATTACTTCAGTTACAGAGTTCAGTTAAAGAAAGACAACTCATAAAAGTTAGTTAAGTTCTCTTAAAGAAAAGAAACACATATAATACAATGTTTTAATTTTATTTTTGCTCCACTGAGTGCTCTTCACCTGTCTTCTCTTCTAGTGTACTGACCGACAGAGTGGGCACACAGGAATTAAGAATGAGGTTATTGGATAGATATCAGCTTTTTCATGACATTCTCGCTACAGGGGTGCTGTTAGGTCCCCTTTACCTCCATTGTGGTTTGAACTTAACCTTCTTGGCATAGGATGAGAACTGGGAGAATTACAGGCTTTTTTTTTATGGTGAGTGACATTTATTACCTCAAAACAGGAAATAGATAGAACACTTATAGCCTTGCAAATATGTATGTGTGTGTGTTTGTATATATATGAGTACATGCATACACACGTGTGCATGCACACACACACACACACACCCTTACAATCGCACAATAGCCAAGAATAGAGAGTAAGAGAAAGAATTAGATCTAAGAAATAAGATCATTTATAGACAATTACCTCTAATACATTCACTTGACCAGTAAAGAAACATGGGCCAGTGGATAGCAGTCTCATCAATTTTCCCAATCAAGTAAGTCTCTCCTCTTCTCTCGGGAAGGAGCTAGTAAAAGGTTAGAGAGAATAATAGCAGCTTCCTCCCCAGAATATCCTCAAGAGAAGTTAAGTATGGAGTGTAAATCTCTAGCACTCCCTGAGAGGTCAAAAACTATTTGTGAGAGTGACTATTTTATGACCCGAGAAAGGAATGTAGGGAGAGGAAGGGTTCCCTCCACATTGTCACCTAGCATTTTTAGATGTGCTTTTATGTGTGCCATAAAATCAAATAAATGCTAAAGCTTTGTAAATCCAGAAAGACTAATCATCACAAAAAGTTAAAACATGGTGTATTATGTTCCTGGCGGGGATAAATTGGACTCTCCTGTAGGTTAGGGATGAAGATGTCTAGTTTCAAAAAGCTCCCCTACTGATTCTGAAAAGCTCCTTCAGCTCTTTCCCATCTCCCACCTAAATTAAGAACCATTATTTCAAGCAAGAAGGGAAGAGTGTGAAAAATAAGTCCTTAGGAAATACAAATATTTAAGATTTAAGCAAATGAAGATGAACTTATAAAATAGACCAAGAACCTTCTAGAAAATTGGAGGAATGCTAAGAGAGGATGGAGTCTTAGAAGCCAAAGGAATAAATTGTTTCAAGATAGAGTAGTAACAACATCAAATGCTACTGATTGGTTACTAATTTCAATATTTCATTTTAATAACAATAATGTACTGGGTGTTCAGCACATGTTATCTCATTTGATCTCTCAAGAAATGTAGGAGGGAGGACGAAAAAATGGCGTAGATGATAGAGGCTCTGTTCATCCCTCTGGTGACCAAATCAAAGTTTCAATGGAAACACAGAGCAGCAGCAAGGAAAAATCACCTGGGATCTAGATGAACAAGCAATTAGGGAGAAATCTAAGAAATCACCCTGCAAAGGCAGAAGGTAGGATGGGACGAGGACATGGGGCTGCCTGGTCTCCAGTGACTGAGTGAGATGGAGGCTGCGGCAGCGGTAGCGACAGATGCTTCTGAAAGGGGCTGCATCCAAAAGAAGATTTTCACAGGGATGGACCACCTCGCTCTGAGCACCAGTGTCAATTCGGCTGCATGCAGCAGGAGCCAGAGACTTATAAGTAGACATTGTTGGAGTGAGGGCCAAGCGAGGCTCGCACTGTACAGAAGTGCTGGTGATATCCATTGTTTCTTGTTGAGCCCTCCTCATTCCCAGTGCACACACACAGTGCAGCTATAGCCATGATGTCATCAAACTGGATAATAGAAATCGCTCCGCCCAGAGGATTCCCTGAAACTCCGCCTCCCCCTGCACGTACCCAGAGGATTCCCTGAAACTCCGCCTCCCCCTGCTCGCGGCTCCACCCAAGCTACATCCAAGGAGCACTAAGTCAGGTGCTCCTTGTTGAGCAGAGCCTAGACTCACACTGGAGGCAGCTGGCCTCGGTTTCTGGTGTGGCCTTCTGAGGCAACTATAAGCATAGCATCGGTGGATTGCTTGCTGAATCTTAACAGGTGGCTCCAGAGGGGTAGAGGCTTGGGCTAAACCCCTCTCAGGACTGTGCCACTGTGCCACCAGACGGCTACTTCACAAATCCACACTAATACGACCAGGAGACTTAGGAGTTTTGCTTAGTACATAGAAACAGACACTGAAAGGCAGCCAAAATGGGATAACAAACAGAAACCATTTGAGAAAACAGAACAGAGATTCTTCCTTAAGAAGAAAAAAACATGTATCAAAAACAGGAATAAAGAATGGTAATAACTACATTCCTATCAACAAGTACCTCAAATGGAAAAGAATTAAGTGCTCCAACCAAAAGATAGACTGGCTGAATGGATAAGAAAACAAGACCCCTACATGTTGCCTACAAGAGACTCACTTCAGATTAAAAGACACACACAGACAAAAAGGAAGGGAATGGAAAAAGATATTGCTTTGATGGACCTAGAAGGTATTTAAATCAGACAGAGAAAGATAAACACTATATGATTTCATTTATATGTGGAATCTACGGAATTAAAAGAACAAACTAATTAAAAACAGACTCACAAATATAGTGGACAATTTGGTGATGGACAGAGGGGAGGGTGAGCTGGGGGGCTGGGAGAATGGGATGAAGTGTTAAAGAAGTACAAATTAGTAGCTGATGTATGGTCACTGGGGTGGGGAGCATGGCATAGGGAATGCCGGCAGCATTAAATGGTGGCTAGGTGGAGGGTCAGGGGAGGGAGGAAGCAATTGGAGGGATTGTTTTATGAACTATATAGATGTCTAACCAATATACTGTATATTTGAAACTAATTAAAATAAAAGGGATTCTGATGTTCATTGTCTTCAGCCAAAGACCAAAGGGAGTACATCTGTGGTTGAAGCCTTTGGATTTACTTTTGGCAGCAAAGGAGAATGCGAATCTTGAAAATCTTGAAAAAACTAAAGAGATCTCAGTAAAAGGCTGGAAGAAAATACTTATAGAGAGTTAGGTGATTTGGAGAAGTCTAAGGAAGAGGGGATTGCTTTAGATTGAATACTATTAAGAAGAGTGAATTCTATGATTAAATATCGAAATAGATCTTATCTAGAAGAAAAGGTTAGATCTGGGATAAGATATAATTGATTAAGAAGCAGTAATCACTCCTATAAGCTAGGATCTTAGTCTGTCCTTTAGAGGGTACTAATCTCATTCTTGAGGGCTCTACCCCACATGACCTAATCACCTCTAATATCATCAAACTGGGGATTAGGTTTCAACATATGAATTCAGTCTATAGCAGCCAAGAGAGGGAATGTTGGGTCATTGTTTTTGATTTGGAAAAGTTCATGTTTTTGTATGTGTTCAATCGTGATAGCACAGTTGTCTAGTTTTTGTCTTGATCTATCACAGTCAGAGATTGGCCTTGTCTAACGTTAATACTCTATAACATTTTAGACTGAATGGAACAGCAAAGCCTAGCTGTGAGGGAAGGGTCAGCTCTTGGCATCATCAAGGCCCAGCTGAATTTTACTCTTGGATTCGGTCCCTTTACATTATGAGGTACATAGTCTATGTGGTTCCTGACTCTTAGGAATAACTTAAAGGGTGACATATTGCAGAATGTTTTAGAAGACTTAAATCTTAAACTTAAAAACATATTTGATAGAGTACATTTAAAAAATTATAAAATTTTAATATACTAATTGAGTTGTACCTACCAAAAAATTAATCTCTCAGTGTAGGTTTTCTATTTTACTTTAAGAAAATTGCCCAGAAATTTTCATCTTTAGTTTTATCTAGAATATTTACAATCAGAAAACCTTTTAGAGAAAATGTTGAAAATTGAAATAGTTTTCACTAAGAAAAAATTAATAAAACAGGCCATGATGGATATTATAGTTCAAATACTAAAGTTATAATTATCTTTTACTTTTAATATTGAATTATTTTATATAAACATAATAATGGGTAAGATTTTTAAGAGCTTCTATATACATTATGACTATTTTTATTTTTTTGGCCAGACTTAGAAATAAAAATTAATAGAATGGCTTAAGCCTTCGTCTATCTTCCCATAATACATCTTTAACATTGCTAAATTGCAAAGACCACTTATTCTGGATATTTTTTTTTTTCCGTTATATTCTACGTACTTTTTGAGCACTTACTATAGAAAGAATATGCTATATGCTCGTGCCAAATTTCATGTTTCATAATTAAAACTGACTCAAAGTATCCACAGTTTTGGACTCCTTGTTTCAGTTACAGAGATATGAAGAAAAATATACAGACATTATTTAAATATACAGACATTATATCTTGGACAACAAAGCAGTAAATTAAATTGTTGTAGAATGGCTATCTTGAATCTGAATAATAAATATCATTTTTTCCCTTAGATATTAATAAGTTTGTAACAGTCTACTTAAAAATGTTGCAATGCTTATATTTTGCATTCCTTATCTTTTCTTCCAAAGGTCTTAAAATAACTCTTAAATACCACAGAGATTTAATTTCTGGAAAAGCCCGCTGGCAACAGGATGCAGATGCTCTGGAGAGAACAGGTCATCTACTGTGACATTGTCAGCTAGTCAGTGGATGAGCCCTGGTGGAAGTTCAGCCAGCAAAAATCAGAGGGTTCCTCAGCTCTACTAACACCAGTGTGGCTCTCAGCAAATGCTCTCTGCAATAGGCTTTATATTATCGAAGTAAATCTCAAGCACAAGAGATAGTAGTCTCAAAAGCAGCATTGGAAACCAAATTTTAAAATAATATAATTTAGTAACTTTTCTTGGAATTATAGATTTTTTGAAATAAAGGACATAATAATGTCATTATTACTGTAATAAAATAAATATCATTTGTTGAGTGTCATTCTATGTCGTGTATACATTACTTACTGAATTTTAGCACTTGCTTCCCAAAGTTTAGCATGGAGGGATTTAAAAAAAGGATTTAAATAGAACTGCCTGATGTTAAAAAAATAAGTGATGGTAAATGGTAGAATGGGGGTTAGAAACCAGATGTTTGACTTCAAAGCTTATAATGTTAATCATCGTAGTAATAAGTTAAATATTTTTGAGTGCCAAGCTCTGTTCTAATGCTTTATATATACAATCCTCACAACAACCCTGTGAAATAGATATTATTTCACAGGCACCTAGAGGTTGAGCGAGACTAGCCCAATAGTTATGGACTTAGTAACCTGCACATTATTAGGCCTCAGTGACTTGGGTTAAATAACAAAGTTAGCTTAAAGGACTTTTAGGCCAGCCCCACATTTGATGCCTGAAGTCTTTTTCTAACTGCCTTTCTGAGAGAATGTCTAGTTGACATTTCCAGGGGTGGGTAAATTATAACTTCCTAAGGCAGCCTCTTCCATCTCTGGAATATTTGTCTTCCTTCTGTTTATATCCATTGGTCAGAGTTTTACCTGTTAGTCTCATACCTCTTCTACATTTTAACTAAGAATAGAGTTGTACTTTTTTTTCCCACATGGCTTACTAATGTTTGGAGTCACAACATAAATTTGTCTTTAGCATATTTATATTAACTAAGATTTGTAAGCTTCCTCTGTGCCTTGTATAATTTATTGATCTTTTAGATGATATTTATACTCTTTTTAAGAAATTTAAAATATCCCTTTCACTCAAAAAATGTTTTGTTATAAAAACTTTCAAAACACACAAGCCCAAATATATCAATAACTCAAAATTAATGATTATCAAAATTTTAATGTTTCATCCATCCATTTTTGTTTTTATTTCCTGTTGCTGAAGTATTTTAAAGCAAATAACAGACATTCTGTTATTCTTCTCCCAACATATCAATTTCCAAAATTATGGGTATTTTCTTACATAATCATAATATGTTCTTTACATTTGGAAAAGGTGAAGATGATTTTAGAAAAGGTTGCTTCTAAGGTGCTTAAACTCCACATTTCAGGAAAAAGAGTAACTTAAATAATACTAAAAGTTGCATTATGGTTTCAAGAATTTTAATAGTAGCTCTTAATTTATTTATTTATTTTTCATTTCTAAGTGAATCAGTAGCTTAGAAATCTTATTATGGAGTACTCATTGAATTATTCCTTTTTTTTTACATCGAAATTTCAAGAAGAACATAGGATTTTTAGAGCAGTATATCATTTGTGAACAGCTTGCCTGTTCTTCTGAATGATTCACAAGAGAGGAAATATGTTTTAAATAGCTTGTGGCTCACCACAGGAAGTGTAGGGCATAAAGTTAATTGCATAAAATATCACACACATTTTTAAAAAAGGGAACGAATAAAAAAGAAACCCAATGAATTACTAACTTTCAGTGTTCTAACTTCTAGGTCCTATATTTTTCCTCCATAGGTTTAGTTTGGAGCATTTTTTAAAATTTTACTGATTTATTTTAATCTTTTCCCCCTAATGTGTCATTTCCTTCCATTGTAAAAATAATCAGATGCCTATACTACAGAAGAGTTTTAATGAACCAAAACTGAAACCAAAGCCAGAACAAAAACAAAGAGATAAAAATCACCTACAAATGTGAACATCCTGAAATAGATAACCAATGTCAATGTTATATAGATAGATATAGGTAGATATAAATAGCTCTGTTTTTACACCTTAACATTATGCAGTGTTTCACATATGCTATTCCAGCTTATACTTGTAACATGATATTGTTTAAACACTTAAATGTTTTTTGAGTATTAGTTTTTCTCTTTTTCTTTATTTGCTATCATACATACTGTTTTGTTAAAAAACTTTATTGAGATATAATTCATATAGCATGCAATTCATCCATCTAAAGTGTACAATTCAATGATTTTTAGTATATTTACAAATATGTCCAGCTATGACCAGTCAATCTTAGAACATTTTTATCATCTTAAATCCTGTATCCTTTGGTTACCATCTTCCCATCCTCTCTTCCTATTCCTTCCCATATACTTGATCTTTTGTGACTGGCTTCTTTCATTTACCATGCTTTCAAAGATCATTCATGGTGTAGCATGTATTAGAACTGTATTCCATTAGATATATAACCTTTTGTTTATACATTTGTCAGTTGATGGCATACATGTTTGACATTTCTGTTATCATTTGTTATTAGCATTTAAAAAGTAAAATTATTATAAATAAAGGGTATGAATTCTTTCAGGGCTTTTTAACACAAAAATATTATCAAGTATTGTCAAGTTTATAGAAGAAAATAAATATCTCAATTGTTGGTTCAATTTGCATTTCTTAGATTACTTAAGAGGATGAGCAAATTTTCATGTTCTTTGATTAATATCCTATGAATTTTAGTGTATTTTGCCTAATTTTACTTTGTGGTGCCAATTTTTTTCTTTACTGGTTGCTTTTTACAAAACAAGGGTCTCACCTTTGCATGTATACTGTTCTATCTTCATGTGTAAATCTTGCTCATTCTTCAGTTCTCAGTTACTTGCCACTTCTCTCAACTATCCTCTCTAGTCTCCTCAGTTCTGGGTAACTGCTTCCTACTCTGTTCTGTCTTGCATCTGCACATAGTAGTTCAATTGATTTTTTGTTTGTTTGTTTGTTTGACTGTGAGCAGGAGAACTGAAGAGTCCCTACGTAGGGCTCTGCATCTTTCTTTCACAGGGGCACAAACTGAGGAGAGCTAGTGGAGCCTAAAATCCAGTCCTTAATTTCACAATCTGCAAGCAACAGGGGCCTCTTTTTCTCCAGTTTCCACAGAGGTACCCTGTGGGTAGCAGTAGCCATGGGGACTGAATCTATGTTGTTTGTCATTGCATCTTCAATTCCTACACAGTATAGGCTGGAACTTAATACATGTTTGTTGAAGGAAAGAAAGGAGAAAGGAAAGAAAGGATATTAACCCTTTATCCATCATATATTTTACAAATATATTCTGTTTGTCCTTTAACAAATAAAATTTTAGAGCATTTTTATGTACAGGATTGTTAAAAACTTTAAATTCAAATAAATGTAATATTCGCCTTTATGGTAGACTTAAAAAATTTATACTCAGAAAGAACTTCCACATCTTTATATTTTACATGTAGTTCCATAATCCATGCTGAATTTATGTGGTTTATATTTTAATGTGAAAAATAATTCGATACCCTCCTCCAATAATTTGAGTTTCTTCAGAACTATTTTTTTAATAATTCATTTCTTCTCTATTGATTCATGACGTTTCCCCGGTGACTACTAAGCTCTGTTATTAGATCTATCAATAGTTTCATTATCTAATAATATTTGCAGCAATTGTCTACTCTTCTATTATTTTTGCCTTATAATGTACTTTATGTAGAGTAAATCTCCCATAATTCTCTTTTTTCAAAATTTTCTTAGCTTTTCTCATAAACTTGCTTTTCTAGATGAACTTTTAGATACATCATATGTAATTTCACTAATGGTAATTGAAGCACTGACATTTTGTTTGGGATTATGTTAAATTTATAAATGAATTTGGGGTGAATTAATATCTTTATAGAGCTTTATTATATTTAATTTTTTCATCCAGAAACATGGGATGCCCATTTATTCCAATCTCATTATGTATTTAATAAATTCAAAGGTGTTTTCTGTGTTTTTATGTGTACTATTTGTTTAATAGACTCTGCACACATCTCTTTTTAGGTTAATTCCTAGGGGTTTTTGTTTTTGTTTTCATTTATTGTTGCTATTTATGTAAAATCTCTTTTCCTATTATATTTACAAACTCTTTACTGTTTTTCTATTGCAAGCTATTTTTAAACATAAAGTTTGTTTTATATCACTTTAGTAAACTCTCTTACTAATTTTAAAAGATTTGTAATCACTCATTTAGGTTTTTTAGACTCATAGCAATATCACTTGCAAATAATGAAGTTCTTTAAAATAGTTACATTCTGTTTCTATTTATCTTATACCCTACCCAGAATTTCTGAAAATGTTAAGTAATGATAGCTGTTTTCTTCAATAGACATGGAAGTATGTTCCTGATGGCAAATTATAATAAGAGATTCTGAGTTGCTTGAGAGCAGAGCTCATGCCTTTTTTTTTGAATCTTCAGTACCTATCACAATACCTAGAATAAGGGAGGTGTCTTATAAAACTTATTTCATCAACAAACTTGTTTAAGTGAATAGGAATGTTTCTAAGCTTTCCTCATTACTTAGGATCCACAGTAAGGGTATATTCTTCTATTTACAAATTTATGTGTTTGTTCTTTAAGTTTTGTTTACTAAAATGTTCCCTTATTATAAGAATAGGTAGGAACTGCTAGCACAGATTAGTTAAATGTTTCTAGAGAATTATTTACTAAAATGTAGATAATTAATAGGTTCTTTTTTGGATAAATTTTATAGTAAGAATTTATTACAATAAAAAGAAATCTGTTAAGTGCCTATTCGTACAAGTATGCTTTATTCATGATGCATTGTCTTCAATAATGTAATCTATACTAATATGGACATAAAAAATTGTATGTCTTTGACAAATAACATAAGTATATAAACTTTAGTTTTTTTTGGAACTATGCCAGATTTAATAAATAACAACCATTTGAATCATATGTCAGGTATTGTTCTAGATTATTTACCCATGTTATTTTTTGTTATTGTTAATTTCATCCAAGGACCATGATAACTAAATTTTGATGTTTTTAAGGATTATTTTAATGTCACTAGCAGATCCACTTTTGTAAAACTATCTTCAAAGGACTCATAATCTTCCAGGTAAGAAATAATCTCCAAACCTATCTATTTTAGACAGCTGTGGTAGAAATGAACACTGTGACTAATATATTATTTTGTGAGCTCTTTTGTTACATACTTAGTCTCAGGATATTTGCTGGGTTTGGTTTAATCAGAAGCTCTCTATTTTAATTCAGCTTTAGAGAGAATGTTTCTTTTCAGTAAATCTCAGAAGTAAACCATACTCTAATATTATTACTTATTTCCATACAGCATTAATCTCTAATATAAGTCTACCTTAGCAATTGCTTTGCTTACTTTTTTATAAACCCCTGGTGCCCAGTTGTTTTGGTCAGGGGTTCTAAAGCTTATGACTAACAAAATGAAAGATTCCCCCCCGCCTCTCTGCTTTTCCCATTGCTTATTAATGTAACAGGTCACAATGATGCATTGTCCTCAAACTCTTGCTTTAAATGGATCTCACATTAAGAGAGTCACAGTGTATTTATGAGTAATTAAAGCTCCACTTCTATGCCACACAGCAGTGCTGTATCATTAAACATTCATTCTTGTCTCTCATGTGGGAAGATGGCCAGTCTGTATAATGGCTCCCACATCACTGACATGATTGAAATCAGAATTGCTAAATTGTGTTAATGACACCAACAAAATTGTAAACTTACTAGCTTTTAAGGACCAGGGCTTGAAACACATAAAATGTCTACGGCCATGCAGGCCTCTTACACAGGCTTCCTAGTTCCTTCACAGAAGACCAGACCATGTGAAGTGGGTATTAGATACAATTATGTAGTATCAGTGTATGTCATGAGGACCTGGTGGATGACACTACTGACCACTACAAAGAAGGGAAAATGTGGCATTTACATAAACTATTTAGCAATTCGTATCATGAATCTCAAATAAAATTTATTCAAGCTGATAAAATTAAAATATAACAAGAATTAGATAATCAAACTAAATGAACACAAAAGCCTATCACCTTATAAACTAATTTTACTCTCTAGCTGGCTTTGAGATTATTGTGTAGCTTGACTTTTTTCTGTTTATTTCCAACTAGCTTGTTACTCAGGAGTACAAAAAATATGTTGGGATATCTTTTTGCATTCAACATCTTCTCTCCAGTGTTTGTAATTTCCTTTAAATATTAAGCTATAACTCTGTTGCCTGCTACGAATACAAATTCAGCTGAATAATAATGGTTTGTTCATCTAACTTCCTTGAACAGGTAAAGTATTCATTAGAATTTTTCCATCTTTTAAAAAATGAAAATGTTTAGCTATTGGTGAGAAAACACTTCTTGAATTTGAATCAGTGATGACAAAGTTAATACCGAAGCTATCCTAATTTTCCAAATGTGGATGATATACATAGTTGAGAGAAGAATTTAAAAAAAAATATGACTATATTTGATTTTTACTTTAGGAAAGTTTACCTGATCCTGTCCTTGAGCAAATCACCCACCAGTGTTGAGCCCCCTGTTGCCTAGGCCTGTGTAGTCATAGATGGGTTATGAAACTTCTGCCTAGTCTGGTAAATCAATTAATCTGGTTAGTTTTTGAATGCAGGCTCATTTTCAGAACTGAAATACTATAAGATGATGATATAAACCTAAATTGAAAGTAGAAGTAAATTTCCCTTCCTTATTTCAGACAGAAGTGGACCTGAGCTATTGCAATCATGGGGATGCTTGATATTGCAACAAAGGAAGCAAAACAGAGGCAAAGAAATCCTTTGCAACAAGGGGCCACTTTTCAGATAATAGATTAGAAACTACCCTTTTCTTGTTAAATGTATTTGTGACTCATAAAATTGCTCTTATGGCTTCTTGCATAGCACAGCTCTGAGAGAAATGGATATACAAACCATTCACAAAG
>NW_006441062.1:199708-200936 GCF_000325575.1 Pteropus alecto | reverse complement strand
GCCAGTTCCTGGAGGAATATTCTCTTGTCTGACTCCCTAAGTCTGAGTTATGTGGTCTTCATATACTCCCCTGACAAACTTGTCTTACTCTACAATTTATTCTTAGCATACTGTATTTTATTCCACTTTTGAGTTTACTCTGCTGCTAGGATGCAAGCATTGGCATATCTGTCCTGTTAACCATTTTATCCTGAATGCCTGGCACTGAGATGCCCTTTAACAAATAACATTCAACAAATTGTTGAATAAATGACTTCATTATGAAAGCATTAAAGAATTTTAACATTAAAAATTTTTAAAATCTTAACAGCAGAATCAAGATGGCACACTTGATTGTGCAAACATTATCACTAGCTTTATTTGCTTTAAACCAGCTGAATTCTAACTCCAAACTGCTGTTCCACTGGATGGCAGATTTAATCTTTGGATCTTTTCCTGGGATTGCATAGAACCAGAGAGGTTTATACGTGATCCAGGAAATGGCTGAAAGTGCTCCGGGTTCTTCTGGCCCTGCTCCTAGTCTGAGCCTGCAGAAGTCCCACAGATCTCTGCTCTTGGGCTACGCGTGGGTTCAGGAATCTGAGCAGCTTCTGGGAAGACCCTGACCAGAGCCTCGCCTTCCTAGTTACACCTGGAAGGAATTTAATTTGAAGACCGATCACTGCCCTGTCTCTCCAAGCTCTTCCACTGCTCAATTCTGACATTAAAAACAACAGCAAAAAATTTTAGAAAATCTTACATCCCCTATACCCTTCCCCTTTCCCTCTCAAGTAAACACCTCACTTTCATTGGCAATTGGCTTTATCTCTTAAAATAGGACAGGCCTTAGAATAACAAAAGCTGAGAAAGAATCTTCTCTGAGCCCCATAAATCTTAGACAACACACACACACACACACACACACACACACACACACACACACGCACAGAGTTCATGAACAATTAGAACTGTGAAGTAGAAGGAAAAATACTAGAAAAATTCAAAATAATTTCCAGCAATGATGACAATTACAACATCCTGCTACCTCTTGATTCACCTCAGTGATGATTTGGGCCAGATGGCACAGGATGTAAATAATGTTAGATACAGGATCAGAGATAATGCAGATGGGTAAAGATCAGAACCAGTTCCCTCTGGTACAAGCTACAGGGGGTACAGATTTCTAGAAAAGAAGCATCTGGAAATTAAAACCCCAAACATAACTGTGTTTCATTTAAAGTATATTTCC
>NW_006441062.1:198492-199621 GCF_000325575.1 Pteropus alecto | reverse complement strand
TATAATTATATAATATAAAAATTATATAGTACTATAATTATATATCTATATATTAGGTATACTCTATGGCATATAATATGTATTATATGTAAGATATACATTTACATATTATAATGATATATCATACACATGCAATGTGTACTATATATGCTATTCATATATACATATATACATATACTTATACATACATATGCATGTATTTATATGATAAGCTTATACATAGTAACAAATACCTGAATAATAAACTTAAGAACATATATTCTCAGAGGAAAAAGGAACTATGAAGACGGTTATTTCAAAGACAATGGGACAAAATTCAGGGGTGAGACGTTTCTGAGAATAGTACAGTATCTGTCATGTTGATAGTCCTCTACCTGAGGCATAAAACAAGAAGATTGCAGAAATCAGGTACATAAAGACTAAAATCACTATGTCAGTTCTATCATTTGTGGGGTAGTTATTGCATACAGAGGACATCAACAGCCTTAATATCAGCAGAATTTGGCCACAATAGAAGGACAGGTCTGCTGCTTTGGAGGGATTGGAAATAGTCTCCCTGGTTTAGGCAGCAGTGGCCCATGGTGCTCTCAGTCATGTGGTCAGCAGTAGTCATCTTGCTTTTCTGGTGGCAGAAACAGGGGAAATTCCCTATTCTCTTAATATTTATCGACTGTCTTTGTGAATTAAAGAAGTTGGCTAAACTTTGAGGATAAAGAAGTGAGAAAAACTCATTGAGTATCATAGAGTTTATAATCCAATCAATGCGGAGCAGGAAAAAAAAAAGAAGTTTCTACTTGGTAGACAAAAGTATACTTTGGGGGCATACTTTCTGGGGCCCCTGAACACGTTTGGAAGAAAATGAAGAGCCTGATGTTGGACCAGAGCAGCGGTGATGGCTCCCAAGAACTGTTGTTTATCTGCTGTGACTCTCTCTGGATCTCTAGTCGGGTGTGGTCAACAAAATGTGGATTACATTTTATGATGTGTAAATTAACTGTGTAGGAATCCAAATTTATTTTTCAATTTTTAGAACAAGTATTCTCCTTTTGTTATTTTTAAGTAATGAGTTAAAAGTCAAAGAGACTCTTATCTGAAGTTTTCTTATACTCTCAGCCAAAGCAAATTCTTT
>NW_006441062.1:124812-197851 GCF_000325575.1 Pteropus alecto | reverse complement strand
ATCTATCGTAGGACACTTCGGTTGCTTCCATGTCCTGGCCACTGTGAATAATGCTGCTATGAACATTGGTGTGCAAATATCTTTTCAGATATGGGTTTTCAAGTCAAAGCAAATTCTAATAACCATTGCAATTATGATCTGGGCCCCAG
This sequence comes from Pteropus alecto, assembly GCF_000325575.1. Taxonomy (NCBI): domain Eukaryota; kingdom Metazoa; phylum Chordata; class Mammalia; order Chiroptera; family Pteropodidae; genus Pteropus; species Pteropus alecto. Next base: position 197,702 of record NW_006441062.1, on the reverse strand, counting down.
ACCTGCTGCACGGTTAGGTGTTCTCTCTTTCTGTCTCTACAGAGTGATGCCTTTACACCTCCCAGTCTTTCCTGGTCAGAATTGTCTCAAATATAGTTATGTGTTTGAATCTCAGCGCCACCTCTTATTTAGGCAATTTATAACTTCTCTAGCACTATTTCTTGAAAAGTAGGAGTAATAGCTGCCTCTTAGGGTTGTTGAATTTAAACAAATTATATATGTAAACTGTCTTGCATAAAGCAAGATTCGTAAGGGCTCAGTAAATTTTGTCTCCCTTTATTTCCAACTGCCCATGCCCCCTTTTATTTCCTGTGTAGTCATCTAAACTGTGGCAAGAAATCCTTCCTGTTCTACATAATCATCGCTGAAGGCTGAGGAAAATGGCTTTAAGTTCACTCAGGATGTTTACATAATGTCCTTGAGCCAGAAGTCCAAGAAGTATCATATACCAGAGAAGCACTGTCACTCTCATGGTTAGTTTTACATTTGAAGCTATGGTTTTCTTTTTCCTTCTTTCTGCTGTAGCAAGTGCTCAGCGCATTAATATCTTAACCTTTGAAAGATGTTTTTACCCTTCTTTGGAATAATTTATAGGCAGAATGTGTGTGCTTGTGTGTGTATGTGTGTGTGTGTGTGTGTAGAATGCATAACAATAAAAAAAAAACAACCTGAGTTAGTTTTTGCAGTCAGTAGAACTTGTTACCTTTTTCATCTTTTCTATTTATCTATCTTATGTTGCCAGAGATCTGTGGAATAATATGAAATGTGTATTTGTATTGTAAGGATCCCGTGACTTGCTTTTTTAGTATTCTTTTTTTACACTGTGTTCTAGAGAACTTGCTATAATATTCCTAAAGGCCATAATAAATTTTGATGATAAAATCCCGCTCTGGATGTTTGTATTAATTTATTTTTTTATCATTGAGATTTATCTTTCAGTTACAACATTTGTACTAACCTGTAATATAAAAATGTCTTCTATCATTTTCTTCTGTTTATTCTTCACATCAGAAAGATAAAGGTGAAAATTTCTTGATGCCATATTCACTTTTCATCAAGGTATTCCTTGATTCCTTTATCTAATTTTTAAACTCTAAAAATTCCTTTTATTAAAAAAATTTTTTTAGTACATGAATATTATTTTCTATAGCAAATGTAGCTCAAAATTTTTCAGTTTATTTCTGTCAATTATTTAGAGTCACAGAAGAAACTAACATAGCTGAGTAGCCTTTCTAGTCTGTTCTATTATTTTTTTTTTGAAACTTTCATCTTGGCAGTATATGGCAGTAGAAACTGCAAGGAAAGGGGTTAATCTCACTTGCTCATAACTATCTTCCTAATAAGTAGTCGATGAACAGTAAATTTAGTTCTGGTTTGGGGTGTGTCCCATAATTAATAATGGAAAGTATAGAAGAATATATAAAATTCAAGTCAGAAGAAATCAGCTTGGCTCTCATCCGAGAAGCCTTCTCCAAGAGTACATGACAAACCTCGCATGGTTCCACGTGCTTCTAGATTCAATGGCCCAGATACCTACCCTTTATAGTTTATACATTCACCAGGCTGAAGGAACAAGTGGAATCTGAAATCCAGCTCCTTCTTTGTACACGCTGGCACAGGGCTGTGTTTTCCTGCAACGAGAGGCACATTTTTCTAATTTACAGGAAGACAGTGTCAGGCATTTTTTCCTCTTCTGGGAAATTGACAAAGGCTAGTAGAGGCCCCTGAATGAATGTCTAACTGGGCAAATCTCCCACTTTGTTTTTCTTCAAAAGTGTCTTGGCTATTCTAGGCTCTTCGCTTTTGTCGAAATCTATATAAAAACAATCTTGCTGAGATTTTCATTAGACTTGCATTGTTTTTTATTACTTTGTCAAGAATTGATTTCTTTTTGATATTTAATCTCATTTCACAGTGTTCCCCACCACTGGATTACATTGAAGCAAATCCTAACCATTCCATCACTCTAACTGCAAATAGTTTAACATGTATCTGTAAAAGATAAAAAGTCTTTACGACAACAAAACACATTTACAATACCCAGGTTGAATTTTAATTTGCAATCTTACTAACCTAATGTATTAAGGAAGCCTAGCTCATTTTCATTAAAGTGATAGAGTGCAGAGAGCCTTCAACTTGGCCTTAGGAGAGATATATCTGGGTTTAAGCCCTGGACCTCTACCTTCTGTGTGATTCCAGCAATGCTCTTTTCTTATCAACTCTAAATCTCAATTTTCTCATTAGCAAAAGAAGGATAAGTAGCTGTTTTATCCATTTCAGAATTGTCATCAGGATGAGGTAATAAAATTGAAAACAAACCACTTAAGTTGTGAAATACTAAAATTTCCAGTTAAATCCTCTCCTTTGAAAATGACCCTCAGGAAAAATTACCTGAAGGCAGTACCTCATCTTGTCTTTGTTTACCTTGTCTATAGTTTTAGCCTTGTTTACAGGTTTCTCTTCTTGAAAAACACATTACTTGGGTACTTTTTCTTTTTTAAACTTTAGGCTTATAGACGCTCATATTCATAAGTAATTTTGAATACCAAGAGAACAATGTTTACATTTGTATTTTCCACCTTTTCTGTTTTCACCTTTTCATTTCAATTTACCCTTTTTCTCGTGCCCCAATTATCAGGATCCTCGGCGCACAAACTCAAATTTTCGGAAGTTAATTTTAGTGGTCTTTTGGCCAACAGAGCTCTAGGATAACTAACAGGGGGAAAAAAAAATTTCCTCCTTTGCAATCGGCCACGGCAACCACAGAAAAGCATTTAGATGGGCACATTTTGATTGCAAAAATCTCTCTCCATCTTTGAGGGGAAATTACTCATCTCCCTATAGGGGGAACTCTAAAGAGAATGTTTTCCAAAAAGGGGCCAACTGGGCGGTGTCCTCTTTTCCCAACGCCCAGATTTCTATTCTTAGATCTGAAGAGAGGCGGCAGCTTTCATTTTTCCTCTTCCTAGTTCCCAGACATTCTGCGGGGCCGAGGGAGCCCAGGCTGGCGGGTCCCGCGAGTGGCGGGCTAGGCTGCTGACCGCGCTTCGCCTCCCGCCGCTGCAGGGCCGCGGGCCTGGGGACTCCAAGGAGTCAGCTGAGTCAGTTTCTTACTGCGCGACTCCCCGCAGCACCGCCCAGGAGAGTGGGATCGGGTCGGTCTGGGCCCGCGCAGGGACCACGGTCACGGTCACACCGGCCCAGCCCAGCGCGAGCTGCACCCTCGCCACAGTTCTGAGCCACGCCTTGCCTGGGCGAGCCTCTCGCAGGCCACTGAGCTCATTTTGGGGGCCTGGGTAGGGGAGGAGAAAGCAGAGGAGGAGGGCTCAGGTAGGGCAGGGCAGAGCAGGCTGGGGAGCCGCCTACTTCCTGATAAACAGGCGGGCGTGGGTGCCGACGGGGCGGGAGGGTATCTGAGGCCGCCGGCAGTGAACTGTGTTCGCCGCGCGAGCCGTGGCCGGTGCCGCTGCCCCTGCCCTGAGCAGCGGGCCTTGGTGTGGGAGGGGCGGCCAGTTGGGAGCACGGTCCATCATGGCCAGTGGCAGCTGTCAGGGGTGCGAGGATAAGGACGAGGAAACTTTGAAGAAGTTGATAGTCAGGCTGAACAATGTCCAGGAAGGAAAACAGATAGAGACACTGGTCCAAATTCTGGAAGATATGCTGGTGTTCACCTACGCTGACCACGGTAATCATTTGCAAGGAAACTGTTCCTTTATCTCCGCCTCCCCCCTCCCTTCCACTTTTGCAAACTTTCCTCTCCCTCACTTTGTACAAACCTGGACTCTTAGGAAGCCACAAACTATATTCCTTAGGGAAAAAATGAGCTTAGAATTCAGAGAAGATCTTGCGTTCACTTCTCTTGCTTTCTCTCCACCCCCTCCCCCCGCCCCAGACTTAAATGGGTGCCATGGATGGTGACTTTGCTTCTTTCTCCCCACCCCCTTCTTTTCCAGCCTCCAAATTATTTCAAGGCAAAAATGTCCACGTGCCACTGCTGATCGTCTTGGACTCGTACATGAGAGTCGCTAGTGTGCAGCAGGTAAAGGAGTTGTTTTCATTTCACCCATTTTCCCTTCTCTTTGAAAGTAGATGTTTTCTGTCAATGTTATATACCCAGAGTTCTGGGTTAGTTCTGAGATTTGGCTTGACAAACCACTGATTGTGATTTTAAGATGGAAGCGTTGTCAAATCATTATCAAAAGGTGGTGTAAAAGAGCCCACAATGTGCTCCCTAATTGTTTTAAGAAATAACTTTATGCAGTTGACTGATTGAATATGGATGGTGACAGAAGAGAAATAATAGTGGATAATAATGGATTGAAGTTTAGTTCTGTTATTGGCTACATAAGTTCATCAGTATTTAGATCAAATTCTAAGAATCTTCCCAATGTACAACATGTTCTAGAGATGACACCATTGTGAATAGTTTTCAAAAGGGGAGTAATTAACAGTAATAAATTAATAATAATTAAATTAATAAAAAAAGTAACTCGCAAGCTTTCATAGTTAAGTTTTTTTTAAATTTAAAGACAGATGTCTAGCCTTTAGTTGTAGTTTATCGTGTATTATCTAAAGAAAGTGATATTTTATAATTTCATATAAGTTTAAATTTATACTTTTCACCTGTTTTCACATAAAATGAATATAGAAGTGAAACTTAGAAACCCAGAAATTTGCTAAAGGTATTAGATATATTAAAAAAGGAGATCTAAGAAGAGAATTAAGGGTGATATACAGTCAAAACAAAATTACTGCATAACGTGTAAACTTCCTTTGTAGATTTAGAGATTTAGAGAACTGAAATCAGTTTTGTCATTTGTATGTAAGATCTTGAAGGGAAAGAAAATTGAACTTTTAACTCCATTGAGGTACATTAGAAGCAATGTTTTAATACCCACTTGAGAGGCTAGACAAATGTTAGAGTTATCAGGATCTCTAAATCTGTATCTATCTGTCCTTATCTTTATGCTTATCTCTGTATTCAGTTATGTCTAGTCTGAGTGAACCATACACCTAGCTTCTTTTATATGAGGACATTTATATGTGGGATAAATGGTTACTTTTATTTTTCTTCAGCTGAAATATTTCCCATCTGTTTATTGATTTTCAACATGTTAGCAAACAAAATTATGTAAAGATGGAAGTATGATGAAGACACTGTTCTTTTTAGCACTCAATGTCTGAATTTTGCCCATGAAATATGAGTCACTTTTTACCACTGGTCCATTGTGCTTTCTACCCCCATCATCCTTGTCTGGCAATTCTAATGCTTGGTAAAGTCACCTCTGCTGGGTGCCACTCAAAACAACTGGACACTGAGAGGGCTTTGGTTTGCAAGATCCAGAGCAGGCAGTCCTAGACTTGAGAACCTGTAGGAGCCTGGAACATACTCACCAACTAATTCTTCGTTTTAGGAACTGCCCAAGCCTGGACGTTTTTGTCTGAAGTAGTTATCAATATCACTCAAGAGCCTTGCTCAGGGGTTACCAGACACAAAGTATGCAAGAGAATAAGGAATTGTCTTCTTATTTGGCAGTTTATGGAATACAATTATTAGTTTCTGCACCATATCTGTATTAGTCTGCAAAGGGCATTATATATATTACTTTATTTGATTCTCACTGGAATCTCATTGCCCTCTCAGAAATTTCACTGGATATTTTTCATCAAAGTAGCTCATTTGATCACAGAGCTACTGATAGAGCCAGGACTTAAGTCTTCATATACCTTCAGATTCTCTTTTTATCTTACAATTCACTAGCGGCTAAATTCACAAGCTTTTGAGCAAATGAAAAGCACAGCGGTTTGGTACAAATATTGTGACCATGCTAGGTGCAATGACATTATCAATTTTAATTATCATTGATCTTGTCAATGGGTTGTGCAAAGGGGTCTGTCATTGATATTTTAATACTCCACTTAAAAGAAAGTGTTTTTTTTTTCCCTTCAAATTTCTTCATATTACTGGTATAATTAAAAGATATACCTTTAATGCTTTATATGTTGAATTAGCTGGAAGTGCTGAATGAAAAGCTCTTAATGATGAATTTAAAGAGTTAAGGTAAATTATTCTTCAAAAGTAAATATTAAGATTTGTTTCTAGAATTCATTTAATATGATAGTCCAGACTCTGAATTTTTGTTTTCAAGATCTTTTTATATTTTATTCATGCTCTTTAATAAATGAAAATCTTTAGAGAATTGATAGTTAGGCTAGCTGTCCTATTACTTTTCTTTTCCTGCAGTCATCTGACCATTTCTCTGTGCTCCTCAATTTTACATTACTTCTCTTCATCCACATGGTTTCCCTTTGTAGTAGGGAGTGAAATAAATGAAGGTGACTAAAATTTTCTTCAACTCCAAGACTCTTTCCTATTGTGCATTAATTAGATCCTTGAATTTACAGAATAATTATAATAAAGTGAAACTTCAAATTTAATTGTATTACTGTGCAGGATGGGAACCTTCTCTCTTTGAAAGATAAACATTTAATTGAATAGATTAATGGATAAATTGCTACCTCTGCTTTGCTGCCAGCAATTCTGTTTAATCATAGAAGCTCAGTTGCCTCAGTCTTTTTGCAAAGCAGTTTCTGATGCTGCTGCTTCACCAACCAAAACAAAACAGGTTTTCTCCTTGAGTCAGCCATGCAGGTTCGAGAATGAGTATAGCATCCTATGTGCTTTATGATTTATTTCCCACTGGAAGCTGTTTCGAATGTTATTTTCTTAAATGCTTGGGGTGGGGTTGGGGGTGGGGAGAAAAGTCTCAATGTATTTTATGAATGCACAAAAATAGCTGGTTTCTATGACAGCTGGGTTGTCAATGTCAGTTCAGCTTACATGGAGGAGGATGTACTACTTAAATATAGGAAAAGTAGCTGTCAGAAATTGCTGTCTTTTCAGGCTGCATGAAAGTATGCTTAATCCAGAAAAGATCCAGAAATGATATTGTAAATTGTAAAGAGATCTTTTGCAATCATTTCTGTCATGTGAAATACCCCTGTTTATTCATATAAACAAGTAAGAAACTTGTGCCTTATTTCTTATTGGATGCATAGAATTTTTTTTCACCATGTCATTCAGCTCTCTGCATCACTCAACTCCACTTATTCATCCAGTCTTAATTTGGCAGTAGTTCCCTACCCATCGTGCTATCTCTTTACTTTTCAGCACCTTACTCTCCTTATAGCTCATCAGTTTTAGAAGGTTCCACTTCCCTGTTTTGAATGACCAAATTTATAATTCTTTTGAAATCTGGTGCAAGTCTTACTTTTTCTATATTATATTATCTGAGTAATTCCAGTGGACAGTGAGTACCACTTTCAGGATTCATATTATGTTGCTATTACACATCATACTTAAATAATTTTTCATTAATCACTAGCTAGATGTTACATATATATGCATTTTCTTTTATTTTTATGACCATATAAGGCATAGGTCTGTAATAAAATAAGAAGAATTAAAGACTCCTTATATTTAGAGAGGGATATACAGCAGGAAGAGTGAGTTAAATTTAATTTCCAGTTTGGAATTAAAAATACTGTATTAAAAAATTATATTTTAAAAATTGTATTTTTTCAGATGTAAAGAGCAACTTATTCAAGTTGGCATCATCCATAAATGGACTGAATGGAAATATACTTAAAATGCACCAGTAAGAAAATGTTTCATTTGGAAATGTGAAAGAGCCCAGGGACATTCATGACGTCTAGCTCTCATCAGCTCATATTTAAATGTCCTAAAGAAGTCTAGAGAGTCCCATTGAAAAATTCTGCCTCCTCTCTATGTTATAATGCCTTTTTTTTTCCTGTAACAGATGTTATATTTCATCAGACAGCGATGCTATTTCTCTTGACAGTTTTTCTAGGTCCATCACTTGAGAAGCAGTCTTTCCTGATAATTTATACTTTGTCATAAAAATCTCCAACTTCCCTAATCCTATATTCCAAACCACTGTATTTTTTTTCCTATAATTAAAAATCCTAAATATTTAAAATAAATTTTGCCAGGTGGATATGACTTAAATAGTACAAAGGCCTGAGTATAGCCTTTCTTGCACTTCAGAATCTTGGTATGTCCTCTAAAACTACTTTTTATTTTTGTATTTTACTTTATTTTATTTCTTTTTATTTAGACAATAGGCACATCTGTTTTCTTCATCATTCGGAAATATGTTATAACATTTTTTGTATACCCTCTGGTTTGATTTTTGGAGAAAGATGTATCCTAAGTACATGGCTTTTCTTAGTAAGCATTTTAGGGTGTCATTTTATTTTAAATAATGTAGTCACCTATTTAACTAAGAATGAAGAGATTCATGTTAGACTGAATATATTTCATTAGCATGTTTTTAAAAATATGAATATTTGGCTTTCTTGCTTTCAGGTTGGTTGGTCACTTCTATGCAAATTAATAGAAATCTGCCCAGATACAATGCAAAGCTTAATGGGACCAGAAGATATTGGACATGATTGGGAAGTCCTTGGGGTTCACCAGTAAGTATGATAGATGAGTCAAAACAAACTGTGTTAAATATTTCTCTATACATATTACAACCCTTTCTTTGACACGTTATATTGGAAATCGAAGGCAATCTAGTGAAATCCTTAAAATACAAGGATATTTTTCCTTGAATCAATGAATTACATTTATAGAGAGCTTTCAACTCAGAAATATATTATCTAATTGAATTAGAAAACTAACACTTTAGGTAAAATGTCATGAATTATTATTATTTTACTAACATAATAATGTGGCTATATAGTTGGTTATGTTGTAGATTTTTAATGACTGCTTATGAATTCAAAACAGGAAGAATTTTTTACTTTTTAATTGTAGAACTGATACAAACTACTAGTTCTTTAAAAAAAAGTATGAGAACTAAACTGTTAGTTCTGTAAATAGCAATTTAGAAGTTTATGCTTTACTGTCTTTAAAAAGTACATTAATATATATTCACACATATACATTTAATGAGCTTAAACCACAGCTTTCCAAATGAAGAAAAAAAAGGAAATTACCTTTCAGAACATCTGCAGCCAGGTCTTGATAGCTATTTTACCAGCTATGTTATTGCAATTTGCATCATATTGTCTTGTTAGATGAGACCACTTCTTTAACCATAATTGATTAAGAAAAAATTTTCTGAAGAAAAATCTGTTTTCAGGAAAATCCTTTTTGGATAACTTCGTTTCTTGACATTTAAAAAAATATCTTCTGTCATTAACTTTAGGCATTCTTTATGCCTAATGCGACTTTTCTTTACCATGGAGAAGTGAATATATATTGCTTCCAATTGATATATTGCTTGTGAAAATTGTAATTTTACATCTTTGTGTTGTTTATTAGTAGCAACTGTAGCTCCACATTTAGATAAATAAGTGTTGTTTGTTCGTAAGTGAACATATCTGTTCTTATACATTTTTCTATTTTTCATAAGTGTGTTACTTTTCTTTAGTTTTTCTAGCATCTAAAGAGCATATTTTCAGCATCTTTACAGTTAGTATATGTTCTCATCTCCAAACTAATCTTAGAAATTCTATGAGTCAGTTTTAAAATATGTAGCATTTAATGAAGAATTATGCAAAATATACCTTTAATTAGTAATTGTGATGTTATGTGTCTCTTGTTTTGATTGAGAATTTCTAAGATCCCCAAAGATTAGCAATTTATAACCTTAGGAAGTGTTGAAAAACATATTCTAGTACAAACCAACTGTTCAAATTAAATTACAGAAACATTTCTACGGGGAATCTCATTTACTCATTCATTCATTCAGATACTCATTTGCTCATTCATTCATTCTCTATTCATCAACTATTTATCACACCTCTACTTTAGGCCAGAAGCAATGTGAACAATGTAGACATACTCTTGCTCTCTACAGTGGAACATTTTAGATCATTTTCAGCAAAAATTTACTGTAAAACATTTCTCATCATATTCAAAGATTTTTTTTCCCCCCAAAGGCTTATAGTACTGAAGAGGAAATCCCTTGTGTGGTGAATTCAGAAATAGCGAGAATGGTTCAGGGACCGGTAGGGGCAGCATGGATAAGAGCAGAATTGACAGAGTCGAAGGATGGAGTCTCTCCTCACCTCACCAACTAGAGATCTTGTGACAGGTTCCTTGGATCTATATGAAGCTGCGGATGCCACCAAGCTCTGTCTACTCTTAATGTAAAGCCAAATAAGAATGAGTAGGAACAGATTACAGATTGTTTATTTTAGAATTGATAACTCAAGGACTCAAATTTAATGGATTTCTAATTGAGTATTATTTATAAACTAGATTCCCTTTCTATTATAAAATATGTTCGATCTCTTTTAAAAATAGTAAAATTCAATAATTTATTCAACCATTCTTAATTTATATACATAAATTAAAAGCTTTATTACATTTCTCTATTTTTTAATACATGAATATGCATTACATATAATTCATTAGTTTATATCACATATAAAATGGATTTAGTCTCTTGATGCATATAACTCTTCATGATATTTTAGATATAGAATTAGGTGAAAAAGTTAATAATTGAATTAAAATGTTTAGAGGAACAAGTTATAACTTTTCTAGGAAGACTCATAATGATTTCCTGTTAATTGTCATAAGCCTGGCTCAAGTTTCTAGGAAGAAAAAAATACATGAGCTTCAATATAGGAAATGAAATATGATGGAATAAATAAAAAACATCTAAAAAAGCAAATATCTAGGCATATTTCATCTCACTGTTTTTAATTACAGACTGATTATTAAAATGCTCACTGTTCATAATGCCAGTGTAAACTTGTCAACAATTGGACTGAAGGCTTTAGATCTCCTTCTAACTTCAGGTAATATATACACAATATATTTTTAATGTCGACTCAAATTAAAAAAAACATTTATTAAATGTGTTTTGTCTTTTTAAGGTATAATAACATAATATAACCTAAATATTGATGATTTGTAGGTTCTGCCTAGACCTGAAAACAAAGAATCTTGATATTTTGAAAGAATTGTAATCATTGCTGTGATGGACACTCGCTATGATTTAAGGTTTTGAGAAGAAAAGCTGCTTACAGGGGAGGTAATCAGGAAGGATAGGGAGGCATTTTCCTCATAGTGGTGGAAGGTGCTTTAGAGAACAGCCTGTGAAGAGTTGAGAGGCCTGAGGAGATAGCATGATAGGAGCCTAACATTTGGGTGGGAAGATTATAAATGCTCTCATTGGCTCTCCTAAGTAATGAAGACCCAACAGAAGAGAGAAAAAGAAGAAAGTAGGTGAAGATCAAAATATGAAGGAAGAGGAATAAGAAAGACCCACTACAGCCTTTTATTAAAATATATAATGGATGTACTAACTAGTCTTAACTCTGAGTTATTTTAAACTCATCTTTGGGAGTGATTTTTTTTTTTTTTTTTAATTCATTCTCGCTTTGTCAATGGACAAGAAGCTGAGGGTTTACAAACTTAAAAAACTTTCCAATACTGGGATATATTGAAGTCAGTAGTGTGCAGATAGTTCAGAAATTTGACATGCGTTTAGAAAAGACTAGTTAATTTAATTTCTTCTATATAAAATTCAGAATTTTGTCCTGTTTGGAAAGTTTTTAATGTGCTTTAAAGTTCATTTCAGGTGTTGGGAATTTTTTTAACAGTTAATTTATGATTCGCTTTCATTATTGGGCTTATTAGTTAGTTGATTTAATAGTCATTTAATAGGTATTTACTGTTGTGCTGGGAACTCTGACAGATGAGGCAAAATTTCCATAACGTAGAAGTTCACATTCCAGCACCACTGTCCAATATAATTTTTTGCTATGAAGGAAATGTTGGATATGTGTACTGTTCAGTATTACAGTTAAAAACCATATGTGCTAGCTATCGAACATTTGAATATGACTGAATTTTAATTTATTTAATTTTAGTTAATTTAAATTTGAGTTTAAAGAGCTACATGTGATTAGTAGATACCAAATTGGACAGCACAGGCAAACACCTAAAGGGTATCTAAAGAAATAATTTCAATTTAATGAGAATAGTGCTATAATAGAGATATGAGGATAACCACCATAGAAACATAGAAACATAGAGAGAGCAACTAAACTCATTGTAGAAGTTAAGATGGTGACGATAGGGAATAGGAGTAGGCTAGGTTTGGGATATTCAAATGGTGTTTTCTAAGAGGCAGATAGAAATATGTTTCAGGAGTTTAGACCTTTTGGTCTTGGCTACAGGTATTTACTGGGAATCACACACTAAAGTGTACTGGAAATTTAGAAAGACCGTAGAGCTTGATAGGTCTAACATTTGGGGCAATTAAATGGTTTATCAAAATGGAAAGTCCACAAACTATTCATAATCCTCATGTTGAAATTAACACAGTAAGTGTTAAAGCAGCTGTTTACCTTGGGCATATTGTTCTCTTCTTAATAGGTAAAATCACTTTGCTGATATTGGATGAAGAAAGCGATATTTTCTTGTTAATTTTTGATGCCATGAGCACTTTTTCTGCCAACGACGAAGTCCAGAAACTTGGATGCAAAGCTTTACATGTGCTGTTTGAGAGAGGTATTTAAAAGTGCCAAATTATCTATTTTGATATTTGTATTAAAAAAAGAGTTTATTATGGGAAATGTAGAATATAAATATGATAACAAGAATGTATCTAGAATTGTACTGTTTATTAAGAAGTAGAAGTTGTCAGTCAAGCATAAGTAATGGGGTTAATTCAGAAATAGTGCTTGTTTTTGTTAAATGAACTTCATTCATAGGTTATAAATTATACAGTTGTAGTATCCTTCTTCCATTGCTTAACAAGGCATAATGTTCACTTTGCAAACCAGATGTGTAGGTGTTAAAGAAAAAATAAAACTGTAAACCTGAGTAATGATTAAATTTGGGTTTATGATGTTGAGTCATCACCAGAGATTTTAGAAATTGCTAATGAACCAAGAGATTTGCAAGCACCTTTAAGAAAAAGACTAATATGTATTTTATCATATGACACTGAGATTGATAACAGAAATTATCATGTAATTTTAGAGTTGGTTGGAACCTTTAGTCTTTCCACTGGCTTAATGAAGAAATGGATCAGAGGCGAAATGAGCAACCTGCCTGAGGGCACACTGCTGGTTACCACCACTGCAGTTCAGTTTACCACACACTTTGAGTGAACCTTTTGCATCATGGGAGCCCACAGTGCTAGGGTTTAGCATTAAGAATAATTTATGTGTCTATATCAGTTCACCACTCTAGTTTGTGGCAGCTCCACGAATGGGGTAGATCACCTTATCCTGTTTAATTCCATTTCATTCCAGAAGGACCTTCAACAGCTAATAGATATTTATAGTATATTAGAGAAAAAATGGATGAATAAATGGGTGAAGGGAAAATAATATGAAGTTAGTTAAATTTACTACTTATTTAGGGTCCTGTATAATGGCAAAGGGATGGACCAGAAACATGGCGCTTTGCTTACTATCGGGCAAAGAAAAGAGGTAAACAGCATTGGTTACAAATTTACTTAGGTGAAAATAAATCCATTTATCAGCAGAAGCAATGGGACTCATTAGAGATCTGAGAACATCCTCCCATGGGTTTCCCTGGACGCAATGATAAAGTTATACACATTTTGCAAGGAATACAAGTGTATGTCAGTGAAAGACACTCTATCCAAAGTCAGAACAGCATGGACCTGGTACCCAGCCCTCTGATGGTCATGCTTGGTAGAGAAGAGTTTACTGTGTGTGACAAATGGAAGAACTGCATGTCTTTCAGGCTGTCTTCTATAAAAGTTATTTTTTGCAACTAAGCTTTTGATAAGAATTGGGCAGAATACAGTTTGAGGTTTTTTGTCTTGCAGGGCCTGTAATCTTCTGTGTTGCAGCTTAGGGACACATTCTTATTCATGGGAGAAGGGCTAACATCACTCTCTCACCAGCATTATGCGGCCCATCCATGACATATGGAGAAGCATCAGAGAATGTTAAAAAGATCTCATTCAAAAGAAAGATCATCAGTGCTGACAGTATGATAATTGAAAATGTAGAGTAGAAAAATTGCTGAATTTTTTGAGAGTGTCAAGTTCCCCAGGACTTAGTGGCACCTGGAAAGTTAATTTCCAAAATTTGAAAGTATGCTGTGGAATCTGCTCCAAAAATGAGAAAGTTTCATGACAATCCTCATTTATTAGAAAAGCCGAACCCATTTCACCTTATATTATATGGACTCTTGGTATAAAGTTGAAAAACAAAAAAGTACTGTTGACCATGAAGATTGCTGTTTTTTCAAACATTTTTGTCAGTGCCATTCTCAGGCTAGATAAACCGGATTTTTATACGTGTTTTGTGGTTCCCACCCAATAAAATGACTCCAAATGGAACTTATTGACTTGATCAAGAGACTTTAATTATGAAAATTAATGATGAATTTTGATCTCTTATGCAATCAAACAGAGTCTTTCAGTCTAATTACTTGTCATTTGCTGAAGTTCATTCCTCTTGAACTGATGAATTTAGCTGAGCTGTCCTTCAACCGTGTACCATTATCCACTCCTTTTTAAGTATGGTAATATGTTCATTTTCATTATGTCATTTTTATTGATCATTGGTCAGTTTTCTCCAGCATCCCCCAAGTGAAATTGTAAACAGTTTTGTTTTACTGAGAACTGTTTGGTCACTAACACTTTTACATTTCAAAACATGGAATAACTGCATGTTTTGAAATGTAAAAGTCAAAACAAAATTATTGTCATTTCAATAGCTCTTTTTCCTATTCTAAAATTCTTAGGAAGGGATTTTTTGCTGAGATATATTTTTGAATTTACATCTATTGTATTTACCATGTCTTATAACTATCATGAATTTTTGAGTAATTAAACTTTTATATCACCTTTAAGCTTTTTCAGTATTTTGTCTTTCATTTTTCAGTTTCAGAGGAGCAACTGACTGAATTTGTTGAGAATAAAGATTATATGATACTGCTAAATGCATTTAAAAAATTTAAAGATGAAGAGGAAATTGCACTTTATGTACTGCACTGTTTATATTCCCTAGCAACTCCTTGTAAGTAGTCTATATAAATGATCTCTTTTTTATTGTAATTTCTGAAAAATTACAATATATCTCCCTAAGTGTTTTAAAAGTATTTTTATTATTTAGAATCTTGTGGATGCTAAACCTATTTATTTATTTGTTTATTATTTATTTATTGATAATGTACTGCAGCTGGCTCTGGGGAAACAGTAGCAGAAAATAAAACACGTTTCTTGACTTTAAAAGCCCATAGTACCATGGGAGATGCAGATAAAGATAGTACAGAGGTGATCACAATGCAGTATAAGGCAAGTGTTGGCTGAAGTACCTAGGGTTATAAGAATAAAAAGGGAGTAAGGCAAGATCTCTTCACAGAGACTTGAATGATAAGAGCTTTGTGTGTATAGAGGTGTGAAGGGAAGTGTAGGGCAGGGCAGAGTGTCCCAGGCAGGGGCCTTCATTAAGTGTAAAGTGGAGTAAGAGAGAACGTAGTGCATTTAAGAAGATAAAAGTATCCCAGAAAACTGTGTGTTTATGAGTGTGCATGTGTATGTGTGTGTGTGTGCACGCACACATGTATGAACATGCACAGCCCTGAGCATCTGCTTGTGTGTCATTTAATGGAGATGGGGGAAGGACTTGATAAGACTCAGTTGATGAGACTAGAGGCTGGAGGCATAAGATTGTGGAGGGCCAGAAAAACCACAGGAAGGAGATTAAACTTTATTGTGATTCTTGTTTAGCATTTTCTTGATATTTTGAAATCTAGCCACTTTTATCGTGAAAAAGTACACATAAGAAGAAGTACACATAAAAGTACACATAACTTGCAGTGTATGCTAACAGTGATTACAAATGGGCTAAAATAATGCTTCAGGTTTAATTACTTTTGTTTTGTGAGTGCAGGTGAGCATTTTGTATTTCATGTATTACCTGGGCAGGTTTGTATAAGATATACACATGCATTTATCTAGTAATATTTTCATCTTCACACATATGAAATTGTGAGGATTAAATGGGTTAAATAATGTGAAAAGTGCAGAATCCCTGTCTTGTAATATGTGTTATAAAAACATTGACAGAATTATTACATAATTTGTATTTCCTATGTTTAGTACATTATATATAATATGCACATATGGTTTCAGACTTGGAAATCTGCAAATGCGAGTCTTCAGAAAAACCCAATCCCTTTTTGAAAGAAATTTTTTTCTTTGTGTTGGTTATATAATCCATCATTTTCTTATCCATAGGAAACTAAACACTTAGAAGTAGATGGGGCTGAACAATAATAGAGAATGGACATACTTTTAGATTTCTCTGAGTCATCTGCTGTCAACAACCTGAAATATTCTTCATTTTACTTCTCTTTGGCTATATTTATGTATTTGTTTATTTATTTTGAGCTGGTTGTTTTTGAAATTCATTGTTTTCCACCCATATCTGATGTAACTCCAGTGAAAATGTGTTGATTCATAATTTAAAGGTCAAGGAAAGTAACAGATAAAAAAATCAATGTTTTAAATACTGATTATAATAGAAAGGCATTTGCCTTTGAGTGTTAGGGAAAATCATGTCTGCTATTCTGAGTAAAAGCAAAAAGAAAAATTTTTAAGAGGCCATTTCCTTTCATTACAACATGTTTTCTATATTTAATTTTTTAAGCACAATTTAAACATTAAACATATATTTTTTGGAAAATGGTTAGTTTGGCTATGTTGAACATGATATTTAAATTTGGAAATGTAGCTATTATGCTGCCATATATTTACAATCTACATAAGATATCTTTATGCATATTTCAGAGGGGAAATTATTACCTTATTGAAAATAATGATTTCTTTAAATTTAGGCAATAATATTGAAGTCCTCATGAGTGGCAATGTCAGGTGTTATAATATTGTGGTAGAAGCCATGAAAGCATTCCCTATCAATGAAAAAATTCAAGAAGTGAGTTGCCGGTTGCTCCATAGGCTTACATTAGGTGAGTTATAATTATTGATTAATCTATTATTACAGTTTACATGATGTAAGTTTATATAGCATATGTATGTTGTATGTTAATGGATAAGTAATGTATTGACATATATTGGATGGAAATATAAAATAGTAAATAGTTCTTCCATGCTTAGATGGAATTTTAAAAAGAGAGGCAAAAATAGATATGTATAATATAAGAAGTCTTATCTTATTGTAAGTGCTATATTTAAAGTATTATTGTGTAAATTGTTGATACATAGAAAAGAATAAGCATAATGTGTAGAAAATATGGAGCACAATGCAGAAGAACTGTCCATCTGACTTAAGTATTAGTATATTATTGGTGCTGATAAGGCTACTCTGGATTACCTTTTTTTCTTGTTTTCTCTACAGAGGTTAATTCTATCCAGAATTTTGTGTTGATAACTTTTTGCTTTCTAAATATAGTTATACTACAATCACATATCTCCTTAAACAAAAGTGTTCATGTTGGCTTGTTTTTGCTTAATAAAAATGGTATTATACTGAACGTCGTCTTCTGCAATTAAATAAAATTAACGTTGTGTATAGAAGACTCATAAATATGCTATTAGTGCCTCCTCTTTGTGAAATGCCTGATTTTACAGGGGCCAGAACTGACCTGGGAGCACTTTAGAATCTTATTAAAGTACAAGCTGAATGTGGAAGACTCTGGTTGAGCTACTCTACCTGGGAGAGAGTCTAAGGCTAATCTGTTGATCGCAGTGATGCATACTTTTCCACAAGTCTATTCTGGCTTGTCCATTTGCTTTTAGCTCAGAGTTCTTGTTTCAACTCCCTGTCGAGCCTCTCTCTGCTCCCTTCCCCTAGCACTATCTTCCAGGATTGTTTCAAGGATCAAAAAAACATTACATATATGAAACCTCTTTGGAAACTATGAAAGAAATGTTCAAATATTAAGACATTATCATTACATCTCCATTCTTACAGATGAGGACCTATTTCAGCAAGTATGTCTGTTTTATGCAAGATCATGTAGTCAGTAAGGGGTGAAATAAGGCTGAGAACCCAGATTTCTGTATCCCTAAGCAAAAGTATTTCTTCTAAAATGTAGTAGTTTTTTGCTAGTTTATCAGGTGAGATTTTTATTCATTATATGAGGAAGGACGCAGCTGTCGTAGCAAGGTGATACCTGAGAATGTTTTAACATAATTCAAATACCGGTTTCTTAAATCTAGCTAATAGAATAGCACACTAATATACAATTCTCTGTTTCATGTTCTACAACTTACCACAGTCAAGTTATAACTTGTATGACTTGTATTAAAAAGAGTGCTTGGTATTGTACCATTGAAATTAAATAAACCAGACAAGCTATCCTATCATTATAAGTTTTGTATTGTTCTGTAATTTTTTGAAAATAAAAAGGTATCGAATTGATTTTTAGATAAGGGTGTTTTTTTTTCTCATTTATGTCTTATCAGATTATTTGTTCCATTTAGTTTTTAGAGAATTTGTTATCCCTGTTATTGTTCAACTGCCTTTTGATTTTGAAGCTATCGATTAGTGTTTAGCATGGACTTTAGGCTTTTCATGATACAGAAAATTTTCCAATTTTGGCTTTGTGTCACAGGGATCATTTAATTACACTTATGGGTAAACGTAGGAATTTCATTCTTACTTGTAGAAAGAAACCTGGCAACTATTAGTGAGTTACCAATAAGCTAAATGGAAGGAGGCACATATTTCTGGAATATTATTTATACATTTTTACCTCAGAAGGATTTAGATTTTTGGATGATGTGTCGATTTTCAGAAGAATGACTGTAAAAAAGTGTGGGACATCTGGGTTGTGTTAGAATTGGTGAAATATTTGCTCATTTTTCTTCTAAGATTTTCATAGACAAGATCAAGTAATGATAAGTGTGCCAATGGGTTTTCTCAGCAGTATTCCTTTAAGTGAAAGAAGGATGTTTTAGCAAAACCATTTAATATCAAGAGAGGGATTTTTTCCTTTCATCTTTTAGAAGGCAAGAAATTAAGCTATTTTGCACAATGAATATTGTAGTGCCATATATAACAGATACCTCATTGTTTTTATATGATGACGAGAGAGAGTCAAAGAACACAAAGCTAACATAACCCAAACATATCATTTTTTTTGCCCAGTCATTTCCATTGTCTAAGATAATTGAATGACTACACGAAACATATTTTCAAAACTTTATGCAATCCTATTAGGCTATTTTAATTAAAGTAAATGTATGTTTTAATGTCATTAAAATATTCATCACTAATTTGAATTATTGGTTTAAATACTGTTATATAATTAAAAGGAATTTAAGTTCCATGGGTGAAAATTCAGCTGCTATCTCACTTGACTTGTAGGTAACTTTTTTAACATCCTGGTATTAAATGAGGTACATGAGTTTGTGGTGAAAGCTGTGCAGCGGTACTCAGAGAATGCAGCATTGCAAATTGCAGCGCTCAGCTGTTTAGCTCTCCTCAGTAAGTAACTTTACTAAAAAGAAAATTCTTACAGATGCATTTGATCTTGAATGTTGACATTATAACAAGATAACATTATAACAGGAAAGTCATATGTAGAGAAAGACACATTAAATTTTTTTTCTGTCCTAATGTAATTCATTTTCCAATAGAAGATACTTTCAAGGGAACTAACATTTCTCAATTCATATATCTGTAAATACATCCTTGATTTAGCTTCATTATTGGGCAGCTAATCTTTCTAACTGATATTAGTCTGTTAGTTTTGTTTGGTTCCCTCTTCCTTATCTGATCTTTTATCTAGATGGGATGGCAGTGTCATGAGGTGTATAATATATTAAAAAGGTCTTTGTAATTACCAAGGCTACTACTACAGAACACCTCACTCTGTTGATGTTTCAAAGTATGGACTTAGAGTTGGTCATTCAAACTGTAAGTCATATGTTTATTTTTTTTCAAGCTGAGACCATTTTCTTAAATCAAGACTTAGAGGAAAAGAATGAGAATCAGGAGAATGATGATGAAGAAGAAGATAAATTGTTTTGGCTAGAAGCCTGTTACAAGGCATTAACATGGCATAGAAAGAACAAGCATGTGCAGGTTGGACTATTTCATAAATATTGTAGTTATTCTAAATTATGTTTGTTCAATGATTTATGTTTTGACAGGTTTCTTTTCTTTTTCTCCCCTAATCCAGGAGGCCGCATGCTGGGCCCTAAACAATCTCCTTATGTACCAAAACAGTTTACACGAGAAGATTGGAGATGAAGATGGCCAGTCAGTAGTTTTGATTTAATGTGACAGAAATTTCAGTTACATTTTAATCAACTTATATAAAATGCCATAACTATAACTTTAATTATAGAAATATTTTTAATATAGGCATTTATGTTTTAAGACTGCCACAAAACAGTAATGAATACATAATTTTTTGATTCTATTGTCTTTAATAGTTAGTAAAAGGTGATGTGTTTGGGAGTTATTACTGAAACATTTGGAATCAAGAGTCATTCAGTAAATCATGAATCATTGAGAAAGAACCTTTCAATTTTCTGGCTGATCATTTAAAAATGCCATATTAATTAATCTCAGATGATAGAAATCACAGAGCTGTCTGTGACCTTTTCTGCTGCAGTGACTAGCCAACAGGTTGTCAATATCAGGAATTAAATGCTGCTAGAAGCCTCCTGTAGTGATTCTCAAATTGATGTTGCTTTATTGACCTGTCTTCTCTTGACAGCATTATTTGTAGCTGTCAGATCTTGAGGAGGCTTTCTATGAGAGGGCCAGTCAAGCATCATAAGACCAGCCCTCTTTTCCAAAGATACAAACTATAAACAGAGTTCTCTGTATATCAGATTTGTATCATGGCCACAAACCGTATTTTATGGCAACTGCTTATATTTGTGCTGTTTGCTCTTGGTATGCTCCAGATTTTAAAATTTGAATGACTTTCCTTGGAAACCTAAATAGTAATAGTCTACATCTCAAATCCTAACAGCCTGTTTGCATAGTGATCCACTGCTAATCAGAAGGGAATTAATGACGCATATGCTATTTAATCAAACATCTACATTTTGAAAGGAAACAGTAATTCTTTTGAAAACTATGCTAAACTGGCATCCTGATTCACTTTGAACAATATTTTTAAGGGGTTTGGGTAAGGTAAGTTCATGTTACAGTTACAAATTTCAGTTCATAGCAGACTGATTCCTCAATAGCCATAGGAATCTTTAAAATAAATACATTATTAAAAGACAATATATTTATGCTTTACATTTCAAAAATGTACACCGCTTCTTTACGATTTTTTTCTTTCTTGTTTCCAATTATCTTCTTTTTCTCACTTTATATTTTTACTCTCATCACTTCTTTATAGATTTGCTGAGTTTTTTCCCCCTCTACTGCCTATCAACTTTGAAGAAATAGAGAAATACTAATATATTAGTATTTAATGTATTTGACTAATTTTTAAATAGAAAACTGTTTAACTATAATTCACTCTTGTAAGTGGAGGTATAAAATATTGTTTATATGTCCTTATTTGTTGTTAGAAAGATTAGATAATGATAAGTGAATATTTGAGATAACTATTAAAAAGATTACTATTAATATTGTGATTGAATTTGTGAAAGGTTCCCAGCTCATAGGGAAGTGATGCTCTCCATGCTGATGCATTCTTCATCAAAAGAAGTCTTCCAGGCATCAGCAAATGCACTGTCAACTCTGCTGGAACAAAATGGTAAGGGCACACCATATTTTTTTTACAAAAGAGGAAACACATTTTGTATTTTTTTAAATTATAAAAGCAATACATCATAAAAAATTAAATATGTATATATCTGATATATATGTTGATATATAGGTAAAAGGATAAAAAGGGAAAACATTTTGATGTTTTGCTTTTGGACTTCTATGTATGAACTCACACATGACATACATTTTCTATCTTTTGTGGCAGAAATTAGATCATATTTTACTCTCAAACAAATTTTACATTTTTTTGTGTTAATAAATGTAAATTCTCACATTATCATTTTTAATGGCTGTGTAGTTTTCCAATGCATGGCTAGATTCTATTTTTTAATCATTTTTTTTGTTAATGGACTTTGTGTCCAGTGGGATTTTTTTTGCTATGTACAATAAACACTTTTTTCCATTTTCCTTTACACAATGTTCCCGTTATCTTCTTAGGAAAACTGTAGAAATGCAATGAGTAGAGAGATATTTACCATTTTAAAATTTGATAAAATTGTCCCTTATAAATTTTTTTGAAAATAGTCCTTTATACGTAAGTATTATAGCTGTGAATTATTAAGGAGAGAAAAATTGCTATTATACCTTTGGAAGGACTCTTGAGGTATAAAATTATCTATCCACAGGCTGTTCAGATTCCAGTTCTCATGAATAGAAAATACTGCCAAAAAATCTTGGGAGAAAACTCATTGTGTAGGCATTGGGACTTGGCAGCTCTTGCAGGATATTTTTGGAATGAGAAAAAGAGAGAAAAATACTAAAAACCTGTAACACAGACCAGTGTTAACACTAGCTTCTAGTAGAGAACCTGGGTAAAGTGAAAGGAATCAAGAAACCACCTCTTGCAACCTTCTTTATGCTGTTATTTAAGTCAAATTCAGAGAAAAAGCATTTCTTTTCCCTTTTCTTCCTTTCTCACTCCAACTCTCAGATAGCACTTTAATAAAAGGCTTGGGTTGTCAAGAGCCCTTAGACACAGACAGGGTTTGCCCCTGGGGATAACAAATCAGAGCAGGAGTGGTAGGAAAGGGAACTTCTCTTGAATCTCCATCTTCTACTACGCAGAGACTGGATAGGGATCTCACTCCTGAAAATGAGGACTGTACCTGACTGCTTTTGTGTAGGGCACCTAAGGAAAGGAGACCAACCTTTACCATGTACAAACAACATGGGTTTGGTGCTGTAATTCTTAATTACCTGGAAATCGTTGTTGGTATACCAACAAAACAACTCAGATTTTGTGAGATTTGGACTGCTTCTTATGGTGTCTGAGAATTAGTTACATTTGGAGTCAACCTTGATTTCATTGTTCAGAATCAGTTCTCTGCTCTTGCTGGTTCCTTACTTCTTTGTTCTTGGCCACCTGACAGGTGAACTGTCCTCAGAGTCCTTTGTATTGTCCAGGGAGTTCTGCCTTAGAAGACTGTTAAAAAACTGAGCAACTTGTTCACTAACCTCTGTGGGCAACCTCTCATTGAAAGACACTTGAGAATATTGGACGTGCAGGGCTGGATATGATTTTCTAGAAAATGACTGGATTGGCAGCCAGAAGAATTGGGTTCTGCCATGGTAGTCCCAAGGCAAAGGCTCAAATGTCTGGTGTGACATTTTCTCATTTAATTAATTATTCAGCTCCTGCAATGTACTATACAATGCCTTAGATGCTTGAGACTTATTAGTTAAATAGAAATCTCAAGCTCTCTGAACTTAGACTCTAGTGGGGAAGATAGGTAATAAGACTAAGTAAAAATATATGCTATGTCAGGTAGTTAAACAAATAAAGCAGTTGTTTTGGATGACATGTTAGGGGTCAGAAGAGATGAAATTGTGACTCAGCAGCCATGAGAGAAGGTAACTATTGAAGTAGAGACCTGAAGGAGATTGTGTATTGTTATTGGCTTTTTAAGCAGATAATTTATTGTTAAAGTAGAGTGGATGAGGTCAAGAGTATTATGTAGATAGCTAGTAAATGAGATCAAGTGTGTAAAATGTTCTGTAAACTCTAAAGTGACTCCTAGGCCTAGTGTTTGATGAAATTTCTATTCTCAATTTCAAGTTTCAAATTGAGTAGATGTCCAGGACAGTGGTCCGTAAAGTGTGGTCTCCGAACCAGCAACATTGCCTAGGAATTTGTTAAAAATGTAAATTCTAGGGCCCATACAGACTTACTAAATCATAAATTCTGGAGTTGGGACCTAGCCAATTTGTGTTTTTACAACCTCTCAGGTGATTCTGAGGTACACTTAAAGTGTGAGAACTGCTGGTTTAGAATAACTTCTATATTTTAAAGCAGGGGTCCCCAGCTCCTGGGCCACAGCTTCGTAATGGTTTATGGCCTGTTAGGAACCAGGCTGCACAACAAGGGGTGACTGGTGGGCAAGCTAATGAAGTTTCATCTGTATTTGCAGCTGCTCCTCAGTGCTAGCATCACTGCCTCAGCTCTACCTCAGATCATCAGGCATTAGATTCTCATAGGAGCACCAGACCTGGCGCCAAAAACGTTGAGGACCACTCCTTGGTTAGAATTTAGTAACTTTAGGAGGGTTATTAAAACTTATGGCATAACTAAGCGAAATGACCATCTTCTGATCATATTTAAATGTGAGGTATTCTAGATTTTGGCAATGGTTAGAATGTTTATCACTTCTACTTATTTCTAAGTTTTGTCTTATCCTTTCTTCCTTTCCCAATTTGAAATTGATAACTCTTTTTTTCAAAATAGTCCTTAATTTAAATTTTTTTAAGTTTCATTTTCTATTGCTTTCAAAGTTTTGAATTATAGTGTATAATGTTGGAAATGATATTTATATAAAAGTTTTAGAACAATTGATATTTATGTGGAAACTTTAAGACATCGGATTTACATTTATTGAAGAAAGTTTATGAAGAAATTATCTGTAATCATTATTACTGGGATATAGTTATTTTTCCATATATAATATAAAATTGGTAGTAAAGCATATTTATGTTTCTTAAGTTTTGGCATTATTACTCTGTGAATACGTATAATTATTTATACTCTATATCTGCTTTCAATCCCTTTACACATGATAGCATACATAGAAATGATAATGATTGTACAGTCCACTGGGTAAATTGGAGAAGGTAAGTCAAGGCTGAAAGTAACCCAGCCTGATTCTAATCCTGGCCTTACCCCACGTCCCCTGTCCCCTAAGTGCTGAGAGAATGGTCAATATCTCCACACTTGTAACTTAATAGCAGATAACTAGTGTCTAGTATACCTAGTGAATATTAGCTGTCCATAAGTACATTTATTTTGTGACATTGTTTTAAATATTAGAATAAAATTTAACTTTTATTCTTATTTTGGAGGGCATTATTTTAAAACATTTTTCTGCAAAAATATTTCTTTCATTTGAACTGGGGTATAGTGATTATATTGGTACCAGTCTACTCTGTGAATAAAACTTTTAAAATTAAAACCTCAACAAATGGTTAATAAATACAAAAAACTGAAAACAATATATTATAAAGAAATAAACATTAATAATCTTTAAGTTGTCAATAAAAGTTACATATATAATTGTATATAGTTTCCTATGAATTGGGACTGTCTTAATATTCTGTGTCTTATTGCAAAATTATGAAGATGTGATTTCATTTCTACAAGTAACATTAAAAAACTCTTGTAGTTAATTTCAGAAAAATCCTGTTGTCAAAAGGAATATACCTGAACGTGTTGGAGTTAATGCAGAAGCATATACATTCTCCTGAAGTGGCTGAAAGTGGCTGTAAAATGCTAAATCATCTTTTTGAAGGAAGGTAATATAGATTTGTGAACTTACGCAGAATATATAATATTGGACCAGGTAGAATATCAGTATTTCAAGCATGTTTCTAAGAGTGAAAAGAAAAACAAGGCAATTGAAGGTTGCAATATTATACAACATAATCTCATATCACTGACATTTTATCTGAATATTGAGAGAGATGGTAGAGATTGTTGAGATGTGTTGAAGGTTTGCTTTTGTGCTTCTTGCTTGGTTTTGCCTATGTTTTGAAAAATGTCAATTATATGGCACACAACCTTATACAGTTTTTCTAATTATTCTGTAAGTGTGAAAGTTACAAAAGATAAAATCAGGATACAACTTATTTTATAAAATAATTTTTTATTTTCAATTGCAGTTGACATACACTATTAGTTTCAGTTATACACATGGTGATTAGACATTTATATAACTTATAAAGCAATCACCCCGGTAAATTTAGTACCCATCTGACATCATACATAGTTATTATAATATTATCGACTATATTCCGTAAGGTATACTTTACATCCCCAAACTATTTAGTAACTACCAATTTGTACTCCTGAATCCCTTCCTCTTTACACCCATCCCCCAAAACCCCTCCCATCTGGTAACCATCAGTTTGTTCTCTGTATCTATGAATTTGTTTCTGTTTTGTTTGTTCATTGTTATTTATTTATCTTTTTAGATTCCACATATAAATGAAATTATAAGGTATTTTTTTCTTTGTATGACTTACTTCACTTAGCCTAATAACCTCTAGGTTCATCCATGTTGTTGCAAATAGCAAGATTTCGTTCCTTTTTTATGGCTGCGTAATATTCCATTGTATATACGTACCACATTTTCTTTATCCATTCATCCATTGACGGACACTCAGATAGCCTCTATATCTTGGCTATTTTAAATAATGCTGCAGTGAACATATGGATACACATATTCCTTTGAAGTAGTGTTTGGGTTTCTTTAGATTAATACCCAGAGGTGGAATTACTGAGTCTTTCTTTGTCTCTTGTATTAACTTTTCTTATAAAGTCTATTTTGTCTGATATAAGTTTTTTTTTTTATTTCTATTTTCATGAAATATCTTTTTCCATCCCTTTCAGTCTGTGTGTGTCTTTCAATCTAAAGTAAGTTTCTTATAGGCAGTATATGTAAGGGTCTTGTTTTTGTAGCTTTGCAGCCACCTGTGTCTTTTGATTGGAGCATTTAATGCATTTACTTTTAAAGTAATTATTGATAATATATGTAGTTATGACAACTTTATTATTCATATTTTTAAATCTTTTTTTTTTTCTTTTTCTTCTTAAAGAAGTCACTCTAACATTTCCTGTAATACTGGCTTGGTGGTGATGATCTCCTTTAGTTTTTTCTTGTCTGGAAAGCTCTTTATCTGTCCTTTGAGTCTAAATAATAGTTTTGCTGAGTAGAGTATTCTTGGTTGTAGTTCCTTGCTTTTTGTACCTTAGATATTTCATGCCAGTCCCTTCTGGCTTGCAAAGTTTCTGTTGAGAAATCAGCTGACAAGGGAGCTCCCTGGTAGGTAGCTACTGCTTTTCTCTTGGTGCTTTTGATTCTCTGTCTTTCACCTTTGGCATTTTAATTATAATGTATCTTGGTGTGGGCCTCTTTGAGTTCTTGTTTAGGACTCTCTGTGCTTCCTGGGTTTGCATATCTATTTCTTTTGCCAGGTTACGGAAGTTTTCCATCACTATTTTTTGAAATAGGTTTTCAATTCCTTGTTCTCTGTCTTTTCTTTCATGTACCCCTAGGATGTGAATATTGGTATGCTTGATTTCGTCCCAGAGGCCCCTAAACTATCCTCATTTATTTTTTTATTTTTTTTCTTTCTGCTGTTCTAATTGGGTATTCTCTGCTACTTTACCTTTCAAATAACTGATTTGATCTTCTGCTTCCTGTAATCTATTGATTTCCTCTAGTCTTAATTTCAGTTATTGTATTCTTCATTTCTAACTGGTTCTTTTTTGTTTTCTATCTCCATTTTTATATTTCCTATCTCTTGTTGAAGTTCTCACTGAGATCACTGAACATCCTTATAACCAGAATTTTAAACTCTGCATCTGGTAGATATCTCATCTCCAATGTTTTTAGTTCTTTTTCTGGAATTTTGTTCTGTTCTTTCATTAGGGACATGTTTCTTTGTCTCCCCATTTTGTCTGCCTCCCTGTGTTTATTTCTATGTATTAGATTGAGCTGCTCTGTCTCCCAGATTTGGTACAGTGGCCTTATGTATTAAGTGTCCTATGAGGCCCCATGGTGCAGTCTTCCTGGTCACCTGAGCTGGGTCCTCCTGATGTGTTCCTTGTGTGGGTTGTGCCTGCTCACCTGTTGTACTTGAGCCTTGGTTGCTGTTTGTATGTCAGTGGAGGGATAGATGCTGAGGCTAATTGATTGTGAGGACTGGCCTTGACTATAGTGGAGGAGCTGTTATACAGGGACTGACCCTACAGAGCGTGATTCAGTTTAGCAGGGCTCTGGTTCCTGCCAAGTTTGCCCTTTGGATATGTCATTTGTGGAGGTGGCCAAATGGTGCTCTGGTGTGGTCTGAAGCTGGCCACCAGATGTGTTGGTTCTGGGGCTTCTTGGGAGAGGCTCTGGTGCAGACCAAGTTCAGCTGCTACCGGTGCCCTGCCTGCGGCCAGTTGGTATGAGCTACAAAGTGATCTAAAGATGATTGCCACTGGGCTTGGAGGTGCCTGGGAGAAACTAAGCTGTGGACTGAAGCTTGCTGCAGCTAGTGCTAGTCTTGGAGCTGGCTGCTCAACAAGAGGTATGGGGCAACTGATACCAGATGCTGCTTATTTGAGTGTTTTGAATCTTTGGGAAATTTTGGGAAAGTCCACAGTATGAGCCAAGACAGGCTGTTTGTATAGAAAAACCACTGGAAGTGGCTTGTCTGGGCCTGCAAGTTGGGTGAGGAGGGGATGTCAGGGAACTACCAGAGCAGGGCAAAAAGTGTTAGCCAGGTTAATGGAGACTCAGATATGGCACCTGCCTAAGTCTACAGGCTGGGACAAGAGAAGGCTCAACAAAGGAACAATGCCCTCTGCCAGAACTTCTGTCTGGGAGAAAGCTGCCCCTCCATCCCTTGGCCTGAAGCCAGACAATTCAGTTCCTCCCTGTATGGCCCTGACACCTTTCTAGCTGCTGCTCCAGCATTGGAGCTCAGAGTGAGTGAGTTCGTCAATGAATAAGTCTGTGCGCAGGCTCTTTAAAAGGAATGCCTGGATCTCCAGCAACCTCCCCACCCCCATCTCATTTGGCCACAATTTCCACTGGTTTTCACAACCAGAAGTTATGGGGACTTTTGGCTCCAGCACTGGAACCTTGGGAGCCTGGTGTGAGGTGGGACTTCATGCTCCATTGAGGGGGACCTCTGCAGCTGAAATATCACTCTTGATTTTTAACTGCCACTTGTAAGTGTGGGACCAGCCCTTTCTTCATCTCCACCCCTCTTACCAGTCTCAAAGAGGCTTTTACTGTATATCTGCAGTTAATGGACTTCTGTTTAGCTAGACTTCAGGTGATTCTCAATGATGGTCATTCCACAGTTTAGTCGTAATTTTGATGTTGTCATGACAGGAGGTAAGCACAGCATTAACCTACTCTGCCATATTGACGAGAAGCAGGATATGGCTTTTAATTGTTGCTTTTTCACAACTAATGTTTATGATTGTTTCTTCATTTGAATTAATTTTGTCATCATTTCCTGTTCTCATTCTTTAGCTAAGAAAGCTTTTAGTTACACCTAGTCCAAGTCCAGACATGTTAAGATGACATAGCTGGTTAGTGGCACAACAGAATGAGATCTGGGGGTGGATGATGAGTGGTTTGGGGTAGGGTACTGATTGAGTGTGAAGAGCACAACTACTGGCTTAAAAAAAAAAAAACCTCTTTAAAAAAGACCAAAACTAAATTATATACAGCACATATTTGCTACGGAATATGCTCAGTGCCTTTTTTTGCATTTTATTAGGACAAAGAATGTGAGGTAACTTTAGCATAGTCTGAGTAAACTGCAAATAAAAAGAGACTATATAGGAAATGGTCATACATAAAAGAAAAATAAATGGCACAGATGTTGCAGTAAAAACTATTTTGTGTCCTGGTTTTCCCACTAATTTGAGCCAGCTATTTGATTTCCAAACTTCAGGTTCCTCATTGGTAAAGGGGGATAATCATAACCTCATAAATTGTAAGTTTATAATGTAAGGATTAAATTAATTTAAAAAAGGGATTAGTATAATGCCTGCTGCATTTTAAGCACTCAATAAATTATAGCTATTATTATTAATGCTGTTATTAAATATGAATAAATGAAATGTGTATAATGGGATAAACTGTAAGTAGTACATCTAGACTTATAAGAAATGGGGCTTACAATTGTTTTTGACATCAGTCTAGATAATCTATTTATGTTTATATATATATCATATTTTTGAGTCATATTTCTCTTATTTAAGTGTTGCTCTTGAACATTTAAAAGAAAAATTCATCTTAAATGGTGATTTTTATGGTCCTGCAAGTGTGTGAACCTTTGTAAATGAGGCAAAAACACACTGGAATAACCCAGAGTTTAAGATTCTGTAGAATCTGGGAGATTGATGTTTCTGGCTATTTCCTCATGTGTGAAATGTGTACAGTTCTGGTCCTGGAGATTCAAAGTTAACTATGACAATGTGTCTGCCCCTATAAAATTCATTATCTAGTTGAAGAGACTGATGTAGACAGATAATTACAATACATTGTGATAACACAATGACAGTGATGTGTAAAAAGGCATAGTGGTAAAAGCAGAGTGAACCTAGCTGGGTTACCAAAGGAGGGAAGCTACAAAGAAGGCATCTGTTTAAACTGGTACTTTAAGGTAGAAAAGAGGAACTCTATCTCAGTGACCAAGGAACCTTGCAAGTCAAGGGCATGGTTCTGATATGCACATCTTTCAGTTAACATGGCACTGCACAAAGCAAGGACTGCCAATACCTACTGAAATCTAGTCGAGTGGCATTTACTCATATGTAAAAGAAGGAATAACTAAAACACCTTAGAGAAATCAAGATGTCAATGCAAATAAAACTAGAATACTGTATAAGAAGCCTAGTGGAATTAATCTGTAAGAGCCAAGTGGTATGATGTAAAGAGCCCTTGCCTTGGGGGTCAGAGGAGTTTGTGTTCCTATCCTGGCTCTGTCACCTTCCAGTGATAAAACCTTGATATTTACCCTCTCTTTGCCTAAGTTCTTCATCCAGAGAATGTGGATAATAACATCTACTTTCCAGGGCTGCTGCCTGTGACCCTTTTGTAGATCAGAAGGAAGTAGTTAGTTTGTGAAACTAAATAAGATAATTCTCAGGTTACTGTAAATTCAACTTTTTGAGGTCAAAGTTTAATGAAAAAACAACTAATGTATGCTCATATTGCCGAATTCAAATGTATTTTCATATAGTCTTTTCTAATAAAATATATTGGTTTTGTTTTCCTGCACTTCTTTCAAATTGGTGTTTGTACAATGAAATCAGGTTATATTTTTAATAAGCATTTCACTGTTGATATCTCCAGTAACACTTCCCTGGATACAATGGCAGCAGTGGCCCCCAAAATAATAACAGTTATGAAGAGTCATGAGACATCATTATCAGTGCAGCTAGAGGCCCTTCGAGCTATTTTACATTTTATAGTTCCAGGTAAGTTGCATAAGTGACTGTGGGAAGAGATAACAATTTAAATGGATTTTTGACTTTTCCTGAAATATTAATTTTTTAGGCAAAAATTAAAGGACCTGTCTCTGCCAAACAAATGAAAATCTTTCCACTAATCCAAAAATAAAGGAAAATGATGATGTGGAATGGTCAGATGAATTTATAAGAATAAGAAAATTCAATAATTTATTTACACAAGAAATAATTACAGTCTAAAGTGTGGTGCTTTACTTCCAAAGAGAATGTCCGTCTCTAATAATTCTTTTCTATTTCTGTTGACATTACTGAGTCCAAATGATTTTTTTTTCATGTGGACTATAATAATAGCTAATTTTCACACTTCTCTCTTTTTAGTCCTTCATTTACTCTGTTGTTGAGTTAATCTTTCTCAAATATAACCATGTGGCTTTTACTCATTAACCTCAATAGCTTCCATTCCCTCCACTTTACTTTCTACTTACATTTGTTGCGACCTTATTTAGTCTTTGAAGCTCATTTGAAACACCTGCTCCTCCATTCATTCAACACGTATATATTAAGTGCGTCTTATGTTCTAAACATTGCGAAGGCTGCAAAGGTATGAAAGATAAATGAAAAAAAAGAAAAGCATGACTGTATTATTTTAGGAGCTCAGAGGTAGACGGATAGGTAAATAATTAATTACCAGACAGTATGAAAAGAACTATTGTAGATATTTGTATGAAAAGCTCTGATAATGTTGATGGAGGCATAAATAATTTATTCAAAAGAGTAGATCAGAGATTGTGATTTTGAGGTTGAAGGGTGAGCAAGGCTGACCTAGAAGAAAGGTCAGGAGGATATTTCAAGCAGAAGGAGAAAGTACAAAAGGTCTGATGTAAGTGAAGCATAGAATAGAGGAGAGCAGTGCCCGGGACATGAAAAAAAGGGCTTTAAATGCAATTTGTGCTTTTCTAATGGAAGTCAGTTCAAGCTGATTAAAGGTGTTTAAAAATTGTAGTTGCATGACCAAATCTGCAATTTATAACAATAGCAGTGTGATGTAGAGGATGTGTGGCAGGGTGAGAGCCTAGTTATGGGGCTACTGGATTGGAGGCCATGATTGTCAGGTGAGACATGGTGGGGGCAGGACAGTGGAAGAAGGGGTGGATCCGAGAGAAGCAAAGAAGATCTATTTGATTTGGCTTTCAGCTACTACCATTAGGGATGCTACTGTTTTTGGTTTTGTAAAATTTCCAATTCTTTTGAGGCCTGTTTTATTTTTCTTTTTAAGTGAAATCCTCCTAAGTGACCATTATCTGTTGTCACATAGGTATTTTATGTTTTCAAGTATGAGAGTATACTCAGTAATAGAGTATAAATATTTTCTAGGATAGGGCTTTATTCAGTCATTTTTTAAAAAATCTCTTAGTACCTTAACCCAAAATGGCTAGTCAATAAATATGTTTTAAATTGAATTATAATGTCCCATTCATAATTGTCAATCAACTTTTGGTATATAATACAACAGATAATTTTGCTTAAAAATATTATTGTGAGTTTTTAAAAATTTTGTTTGTACATTGTAAAAATCAAAACAAAACCCTTTCGATTATCCTTAAAAGTGTTGGCCTTGTTCTTTTGAAAGTGGATTTGAGTCTTGATAACCAAAAGATATTTAGAACCAAATCTGTTAGTTAATAAAATCACCTCTTTTGGTTCAAACATGAGTTTCAAATATAATTTTTCTTTTATTTTTCTTAAATTTATCCTGAAGCAACACTGATAGTCAATCATTTAGATGTATAAAATGATATATTTAAATGATAGGTTAAATATTTTTTTATAATGATGTTTAGCTGTATTAAATGAGTGCCCTTGAAATAATTTTATAACTTTAGGATTATGCTTTATGTGTGGAAATATACATATTAATAGACACATTTTATATGTATATCAATATATGAATACATCTTTCTATTAGGTAAAGGTCTAACCATCTACTTTATGCTACCATATCATATTCACAACATGCCACATCATACCATACTGTACCATACGGTGCCATACTATATATATCTTATCATACCATTCTGTGTATCAGTAACTATGGTATTAGTTTTGTGGTTGAATATTGTTCTGATTTGAACATGTTAAACTGGGATGCTTTTAAGATATCTGGATGTACACATACTCATTTATTAACTAGATCACATTCAGATTTCCTTAATTGTAACAAAGATGTTCACTAAAGTGAATTTGTATAATTCAGTATCCAATTTAGGACCACATATTGCTTCTGATGTTATGGCTCTTAAGTTTCTTTCATTCTAGTACTGTTTACTTCCTCCTTTTTTTCTACCAATAACTTATTGAGGTAATTGAGCCAGTTTCTTTAAAATAATAAAAGCTCAATTATTTTAATAAAATATCATTTAGCTTTTTCTTTCTTGGCTTTGTTTCAGTTTTAGAGTAAATAATGTAAAATTTTTAAGAAAGGACATAGGCAAATTGGGAAATGTATAGAGGCAAGCAGGAGTATAAAACCACATCCATAAGAACAGTAAGACAGTCTGAATTTATTTAATTTAGAGAAGAAATGACTCAAGAGGATACAAAAACTATATTAAAATCAACTCATTTATAGTTAATAACAATAATACCTAACAATATGGACTTAAAATATGTCAGGTATTATTTGAAGAACTTTATGTATATTAACTTTTAAAATTCTTTTGGTACCCATAAGGCATATACTACTTTTTGTTGTTGCCATTTTACAGATGATGAAACTGAGTCATAAGATATAGAGATTTAAAGGTCACAGCTTATATAATGGAGCCAGATTTTCCACCTATATATCTTGAATCCAGAGTAGTCACTTTGAAATACTCATTTGTGCAACAAAAGTATATTTAACAACTGTTATATCTAAAGAAGTATACTTAGAACCCTTGGAGATCTGGAGATGATTAAGTTATGGATCCTGTCCTCCATAAGTTTGCAGTCCATGCAATTTAAAGAACTATTGTATGGAAAGGATATTATATCCATTCTGGATAGTAGAATCTCACGTGATATAACAAAGACCAGAGATGAAATTTATGAAAATGTTCATTTGGTCTTAATATAAGAAAGATGTTCAATAAGACTCATTACACTTGACGTGAAGTTTTTACTACTCAACATGCCTGCTTTTAGTGGTCACATCAGCTTATGATAGGCAACCTCAGAAGTTAATATG
Organism: Pteropus alecto; assembly: GCF_000325575.1. Classification (NCBI taxonomy): domain Eukaryota; kingdom Metazoa; phylum Chordata; class Mammalia; order Chiroptera; family Pteropodidae; genus Pteropus; species Pteropus alecto. The sequence goes on along the minus strand of NW_006441062.1, from coordinate 163,260 downwards.
GTTTTGGTCACAGAAAATGAGACACAGAAAGTTTAAGTAACTTGTCCAAGGTCATACAACTTATTGGATGTCAGAACCTGTTTGAATAAATTTTAAAACAAGAACTGAAAATTCTCAGCATGTAGCAAAATTCCTAGCATGCAGTTGACACTCATATTTTTGTTAAATAAATGAAAAGCTATATGTAGCCAATTTATAGTTTGTGTTAATACAAGTTATTTAAGTGAAAGATTAAAAGTAATTGTTTATTAATAATTATTTCTACATTCTTAGGTTTGGGAAACATCATTCTTTCATAATAATTTTACTTAATATTCTGTTGTGTAAACATTTTTTTAACTTTTAGTTTTTTTTCAATGGTTTTGGGATAGTTCTTCTACAGTGTAGCTTATTAAGGAATATAATTTCTTTGAATAAATACTTTTATGCAGCCTTAAGGACTTTTAATAAAACTACATGCTCTTTCCTATCATGATGCTGAGACTCAAATCATTTTTCTTTTCACTATGATTTCAGCTGCTTTTTTATGCCTACATTTCATATCTGACATTTTTATGTCGTTGTCCAAATAACTTTGAGCTTTTCTCAAGTTGTCCATTGTTGCATAAAAATCTAGCTCCTTGTGAGCACAACCTACTCATACAAAAAAAAGAGATTGTTTGCTACAGAAAATTCCTCCACTATGATAACTTCTTGCTACTTTCAATTCAATAAATATCCACATTCACTGTATTTATTTTATATTCAATAATGAACTACTTTTATAAATTCCTGAATGATGGGGTTTATTTCTTTGGTAAAGAACCATGTATTAGAAAAAAATACATGTGTATTGTTGGGTTAATTATGATCATTTCTAACAAGTGACAGTCTGTTCAGTTTAAATCTTTATGAGAAAAGTATTTATTTATTTGTTTGTTTTGCCAGGAGAATCCAAGGAAGATACTGAATATCAACATAAGCTAAATATGGTTACCGAACAGTGTTTCAGGAATGATATTCACAAACTGGTCCTAGTATCTTTGAACAGGGTATGTACAATGTAGGTTTTCTGCCTTTATGCTGTTAAACAGAATATGAAACTTGGGGAGATGAGGGGAATTTTTAGTTTAAGTTTTCCATCTTCTGTTTACTCAGAAAGTAAGAAGTTATGTGGTTAGAGACATAAGATGATAGTAAGGATGTAGGAGGTGAAGAGATGTGCCATTTTCACTGAGGTAAGTGTGCTGTCGACTACAACTATCAACTATAAGTGTACTATCAACTACAGACTTGGACATGTCTTTTGATTACCAATAATGTAAAGCTACTTGTGTCTGCTTAGAGAAAGAACCGAAGAGCTAGATGTGCAACTAAGCCTCATGAGCACTGGCGGAGCTGTGACAGAAGCTATGGCTGCTGTTTTCTCTGACTCTCCTGGCTGCTTGTCTTTCTTTTCTGATTCTGCTTGAAAGGTTCAGCCCATGAAGACACACAGGGCACAGCATTAAAGTCTTCTTTAATTCTTTTTGCTCGATTTCATTGCTCTTCTCAGAGATAACCTCTGAAGTGGTTCAGTGTGCATTGTTTCTTCCCATTTTCATATATTTACATATCTATGTACATTTGTGATAATGTATTATAATCAATGTAGTCGATAATTGCAATAACTATGAAAAGAGAATAGAGAAATTACTTTTATTTTGTGCAATGCGAAAGGTATTGATGGAATTAAGATGGTTTGGAAGTTCAACAGAAGTTGGTTCTTTATCAAAGATATGAATAAAGAAGTAAAGAATGGTTATGGTTAAAGTTTTTATGAAAGGAAGACAGCATTCAAGGTCATAAGTGGAAATAATTCTAAGTAATTTAGTATACTTTTAAAAATATCATGAATTAATTAGAATAGCCTACAGAGAGATCTCTTTTAAAAGTTCAATTTCAACTGAACTTTATAATGTAATTGATGATATATTTTGAGTCATTTGTACTCAAACCTTAATCTGATTCTTCACTATAGCAATGTAATGGGTTGAATTTAATTCCAGGAATATTTGATGAAAATAAATATGAATGTAAGTTTCTTTAGCATGTCTCACTCTGAATAAAAGTTACAAAGCATCAGAGATTTTAGATCCAAATGCTGCAGAAACAAAGAAATTAATCATCATCCAAAATAGGTGTTCTTGGAGAGCAGAATTTATAAAGCGAAGACTATGAGAAGTATTTATTAAAGTGAATCAGTCTTTACATAAAATTCTAATAACAGGCTTAAGTTAAAATTTGTCTAGAACATTGACATTCTATTTATGCCTAATCCTTGTAGCTTTACCCACATGTGAGAACTTCCAGTCACCTGTTCTGGAGAGATCTATTTGTCCTGTATTGTTCCTGGAGAACAAAGTAGAAAATAAGCTCTGCATTTTGGCTGCATCTGTGCTTTGTATGCAGTGACCACTGTTGTTGTCTTTAGCAAGGGAGTTTATAAAGTCAAAACAATCTTCTGATTAAATGGACACAAGTCAAAGAGGTCGCGTGCATCAGAAAAAACCTCAAAGCAAAATGTACCCAGTTTAAATATTGAAGATATTTATTTCAGTTGTAAATAATATGTAGGGAGAGAAAGAGCCTATTTGCAAAAGCAACAACAATAACAACAAAAACAAAAAATTACATAGGAGTAAAGTCAAAGAAAGTTTATAGGACTAAACGAAACTATGAAACTCAGTTGATAGGTACAAATGAGGAGTTGAACATATGAAAATATATACCACCATTTTTGATAAAATAACTAATTTTTTAAAAATTAAAATCGATCTCCATGAACACGATCAAAATAATATTTTCTGAAACTAGATAAGCTGGTATAAAATTTTGAAAAATTAATTAAATAATTAATATGCATGAATAACCAGGAGAATTTTGAAAAAAAGAGTATAATTAATATGGCCCAGCTCCAACAGATAGTCAAATGTATTATACAACTTTAGCAATTAAAATAGTGTGTCATTGGCACTGGAGGGCATAGATCAGTGCCACATAATGGTAATTTAGGAAATAGACTCAAAGGCAAATATGCAATTTGTATATCATATTCCCTCAAAACTAGGGGTCAAATAGCTCAATAACTTGTGTTGGAATAACTAACTCTCCAGCCATGTTGGGAAAGCAAAGGAAGCTTAGTGAATTACCTTCCTCATTCTGCCAAAACTCATTATAGATGGATGAGATTTAAAGCTAAAAATGAATTTGTCATATAAACATATGAAGAGGGTCTCAAGTATAATCATTATTAAAGAAATATAAATTAAAAGAAAGGGGAGTAAATTTGTGATGTCTATCAAAATTCAAATAGATATATTTTCTGACCAGCAATTCCACTCTCGGAATTTATAATAGACCTGTACTAGTACACAAAGAGTTTTTTATACAAGAATGTTCATTGTGACATTATTTGGAATCAGAAAAATGTGACAACAAATTTATGTGGTAATCATTAGTGCCGTTTGCCAAATGTTGTCAGTTCTCTAATTTTTGGTGATTCTGGGGTAGCATTTATTGGCCCTTTTGTAGTTAGGTTGGATTATCTAACTAGTTTTGGCGAAGGAATTATAAGTGGAGGACATTTGTCATTTCTAGACCAAACATTTAATTGCTGGTGAGACTTCTTTCAGAATACCCTCTCAAGCACTATAGCCTCTACTGTTTGAGACAGTGGTTGCCTGAGAGACTGATGAGCAGAGGCTCCCTTCTGCCCTGTAACAATATGAAGCATAAGTGAGAATGGAACTGTTTCTATTATCAGCCTATGAAATTTTGGGATTGTTACTACAGCTTAATTTATCTATCCTCACAATACATTACCCATCAATAGATCCTAATTACATATGTTATACTACTTCCAAATTATGTCATCCTATGTATGGATTAAAAACAACTAGACGAGACTCCTAATGAATTACTATGGGAAAATTTCTAATTTTTCATGAATATAAATGTATCTTCCCAGGTACTTATTTTTTCCTTTCATGTATGTTAACATGTTATGTACACTTTTTGATGAAATTAGTATATTTTCACTTCTTATATTTTCTCTCCTCTATTACTTGATGAGAGATTATACAGTGTTTGCTCTTATAGCTTTAACTGTACAAAATTTTCTAATAGTTGAGTTTGTGGGCCCTGGAATCAGGGTATCTAGGTTTGAACTTGGCTTTACCACCCACATACTAGTATACTCTGGACAAGTTATTTAAAGTCTTGGTTTCATTATCTATGAAACAGAGATAATAAATGGTTTTTCACTTAGGGTTATTAAGATTTTTATGAGATAATTACTGTGTAAAGTACGTAATACAATACCTAGTACATAGTATGCACTCAACAAACTTTAATATTGCTTATTTTCTCACCAATAAATAAATTATATTGACAAGGTTTATAATATTCATAATCACTTCTATAACCATACTTTCTCAGTTTGTTTTCATCTTATTTCCACAGTTATATGGATTTAATGTTCACTGCAAGTCCTTTTGTTATAGTTTTTCTGTTCATCTTTTAGTTGTCTGAATTTCTTATGAAAAAGTTCATTCCATGGACATTTTAATGTTGTTAGATATTTGGACTCAAGCAGTTTGGTTTGTTGTAAAATATTGGGGTTTTATTTCTTTTCTTTGAAAACTTTGTAGGCATTTCATTGTCTTTTATTACTCAATGTTTTAGTGGGAAGTCTGAGACCAGATTGATTTCTTTTTTTTTTTACTTTTAAATAACTTGAATTTTTATCTGCTGCCCAAAGGATTCTTTTTCTTAAATTCAGCTACTTTCTTAGGATATATCTCAATGTTAGTTCTGGACTATATTGCTTCTTTCTAGTTATGTATTAAATATTTTTTTTCTGGAAAGTTTTCCTAAATTGCAATCAACTTAGCTGGCAGCTAGAAAAGAGGCTGGTGTGGGTATTTTTTCCCTTGAGCTGGCTAGCTTGCTCATTAGAGAAACCATTTTGATTATTTATGCATTCTCTAAAAAAACCTGGAAAATCCTGAAGCAAAGATGATAAGTTTTCTGTAGGTGTCCTCCTACTGGCACTTTCAAAAATTTTATTTGGACAACACTAGCTAAGTATAAACTAGTAAATTGGTTTTAATCTCCATTTGAACAACAATAAATCATTATTTTCAAGATAATACACTTGGTAAGAGAAAGTGCATTGTAGGCTTGTAAATATACATATGTACATACATATACACATGTATCTGTTTTTCAAATTTATGAAATTGTCAGAAATCAAATACCACTATTTTAACTGATTGAATAGTTTATTTGAGTTCTGTCATGTGTAATAATGTGATACTCTAAATTCCCTTTTGCATAGACAAATCACAGATTTCCTGTTGCAAGTCATTAGTCATCATTGAACTGAAGCTGACATGGTTAGACTTACGGGAGCTCAAGTTAGCAAGAAGCATGAGTTGAGCAGAAACTTGTTAGAGGTGATGGTATTAAGGACAAGGATAGATGCTTCATAAATAACAGTCTGATTTAATAAATCTGATTTAAAGATATGGCTGTCGAGCAAAGAGAAATTAGGAGAGTTGAAACTTGTGCTTTGAATTATCTGCTGAAAGGTTTCTGTGTCTCTATTTTCATTAATAACATAGGGATAATAATAGTGTGTCTATATCACCAGGTCATTGTGAGGATTGAATGAGTTAATACACATATAAAGTGCTTAAAAGGGAGGCACATAGCAAGTGCTACATAGGTTTTGGTATTATCACCCATGAATAAGGAAAGAACAAAGTTTGGAGTTGAAAGTAAAGATTATAAAGGAAATGGGCAAATGAATGGTTTTAAAGTTTGAGAATAATTAGGGATATACTGTGTCATGGAAATCAAGGGAGAAAAATGCAGCAATTCAGTGGTTAAAGGACTTTTTTCTTTGAATGGTTTTAATTCAGAGTGGTTAGGACAGAAGTCTGATTATATGAAATTAAGGGGTAGGGAGAATGTGGAGGTGTAATGGTTGTAGACTTTTCTATTAATAAGTTTAGAAATGAAGGAAAAGTGGTAGCTTCATGCAATGGAAGAACAATTTAGGGACACTCTCTCTCCCATTTAGAAGTTTTTTTTAATCTCTGAGGAGAATGATAGCCCAAGGCCTGAACTGTGGCCATCATTCAGTGTTTATTGTGTGGACAATGAGTTATCTCATTTCATCCTCAAAACAACCTGGCATTATTAGGGTCATTTTAGAGGAGAGGAAGCCAAGACAGATACTGAGGCATCCCTCTAGCTTCACTTTGCACCACTTTGAACTTCTTTATACTTCTTGACTAACACTTTCTGAGTAAATATCACTCCTGAAGAAAATGTTATTTCGTTCATTTTGAATGGTCCTCAAATTCATTGAACTGTTAAGTGATGAGACAGAATTTAACCCCAAATTTAGTTGGTTCTAAAGCTGACTTTTACTGTCCAGGGTTTTCTTAGGATGGAAATAATAACAAGAAAAAGTGCCAGGGGAGGCAAGTTATGAGTATCTTGTTGAATGATAGATGAAATAATGTCCAAGCTGAGGAGATGGAGAAGAGGTTGCAAGTATTTTCGCCACAAGCATTTTTGTCATAAACATCTTTGCAAAAGCATTTTCTCCGTGCAACAAACTGGCTGTAAGGCAATTTCTCAAAGATAAAGTAACCGATTGACAGTTTCGTTTACATTTAACAGACAATGTATTTAAGCTAGTTGTCAGTTTGGTTTCAGTTCTCCATTGACTACGTTCTTGCAGTATTCCCATTTTTATAGTATATAAATCTCAGCCCTCATGGTCTCAACAATAAGTAGTAAACATGATGGTCTTAAAATAGTGGATGATAACAACTATTTTGAAGCCAGATCGCGAAACTATGTGTAAAGCCAGATTGCATACTGTGCTAAAAAATAACTTATCAGTTTGCAGATTCTTTGGCAATCACAGTCATCCCTCCCATCTGTCAAAAACAAAAGTTTACCAAGCTATGGCCAATAGAAAAGAGGAGGCTACTAATTCACAACAGTTTTCAAGATTATTAATTATCAGTTCTATAGGTGGAAACTGATACCTCTCTTAAGGAAGGAAAAAATGGTAGTGAGAAAGAAAAAGGGTGATGCTGAACAAGCAGACAAATTCGCAAGTAAAAAAGAGATGTATAATACTATGAACGAAAGATTTCCAAGGCAATGTATTTTCATTTTTCTCAATAAAGTCTTTTTAATTTTGTTATTAAATTTTTAGTGTTTTATTATGTCCTTTTTAAATATCTCTCTTCTTTAAATCTTTTATGGCAAAATTGCCTTACGGTCAATTAGTTGTGTGACAACAATGTTTGCGACAAAATTGTTTGCAGCAAAGATGTTTACAGCAAACATGCTTAGGGTGGAAAAAACAAGACATGTGAAGGAGAAGGGCACAGGATGAGAAAACGGTGCTTATTTTCACACCCTATACAAAAAAAAAAAAAAAAGCCGAATATGGAAAATTGAGAGGCACTGAGGGGCTAGATGGGGTAAAAGAAGGTATTTCTGTTCTTTGACAGCATGGAAGTGAGAAAAGGGTAGATTATTGTTGAAAAGGCCACACCAAAGCTTGACTCTGGTTTGAAGCTATTTAGATTACTCAGTTTATATTTTATCAGTCTATTGCTGGCTTTAACTAAGATAAGTATTGAGAACTCATTTTTAACAGTAAACATTCTTAATTGTCCTTTTATTTTAGTTCATTGGAAATCCTGGGATTCAGAAATGTGGATTAAAAGTAATTTCTTCTATAGCACGTTTTCCTGATGCATTAGCGGTGTTATCTCTGGAAGGTGCTATTGATTCAGTGCTTCAAACACTGCAGATGTATCCACATGACCAAGGTTGGTTCAATTTGAATTCAGGATTTAGAATGGATTTTTATAGGCTTTGGATGTCTTTAAATTTTTCTTCAGTTTTGAGCTTTAAAACAATTAATTGTCTTCTCCCCCCGCCCCACCTCCCCTTGCTTTATTCTTCTAGAAATTCAGTGTCTGGGTTTAAGTCTTATAGGATGCTTGATTACAAAGAAGAATCTATTTATAGGAACTGGGCGTCTGCTGGCGAAAATTCTGGTTTCCAGTTTACAACGATTTAAGGATATGGCTGAAATACAGATTAAAGTATGTATGTGCATTATCTTGAAAGGAATGTGAGATCTTGTGCACATTTCTCTTTCAGAGCAGTTGATATCATTCTCACTTTGTGTTAATGAAGATATTCCAGTTAATTGAAAACAGTTATTCATTTTGTAATATTTTAATTTTAGAAGGTAAAGAGAATTTAACTGAATCTCTAAAGATTATTTCATTATTACATCTCTAAAATCAGATGTTTATTTGCCATTTGTCTTTTCCATGAAATAGCAGAGAATGTGCTAAAGAAATTCCAGCTAGCTGAGCATTTGCTTATATTTTAGGTAAATAGAAGTTATAATTATTCCAAAGTTTGTCATTCTCTGTGTTTTGTTGTGGGCCACTTACCTGTAGTAATTTTGTCCCTTGATTTTTTTTCCTCTGGTGAAACAATATTTTAAACATTTTTCTTCAAGCAAAATTTAAAATGTAATATATAATAACTGTTTTTATTAGGAATCTGAGGTATAAGTTTAGAATTAATTCAGAGACAATTAAGAGATAAATTGTTACAGATTTTTTTGTTGCTGTTTTTCAGATGTTGGGAAAACATAGTTTAAGAGTGTCTGCCTCGGTTGTGGTTTTTTAGTAATGGAGTTTGTAACTTTCATAAACCACACTCAACAAATATTTTCGTAAATGACAACATTGACTAGCAATAAAAATGTCTAGGCTCTAACCTCTGCAGAGACATTATTAGTAAATGAGATATTGTATGTAAAATTTTTAATTATAAAGTGCTACTGGAAATACAACATTCTTAGATTAAAGACAACATTGTGTTTTATAAATCTGATTTTTATAATGTGCCTCCACTCGGATGATTAAAGCCAGGGCAGAATTGATTAAAAGTAATCCAAGGGAAAGGAAATGATTTTCTGCAGATATAGAGCTCTGTTACTCAATATTAATTCATCTAGGCATAAATTCTAGGATCTCTATAATAGAGGTGTATATTATTGACCAGTGGGCTGAATTTGGCCTGCCAACATATTTATTTGGCCAGTTCAGTGTTTATAAGTTTTTAATTTGAATTATATGCCTTCTACACAGTCTCATTACCTGTTTTGCTGCTGCATTAATTTGAGTTTGCAGGGACCTCAGTTTTAGAGAGGGGTGGACCACACATCCCTTAGAGCTGCGTAAATTAAGACTACTTCTCTTATCAAATGTTAGAAAGTATTTGTAGAAACTCAGAATCTTACAAGCTCAAAATAATTATTTTACTATTTAGAAAATTTCATTAATATATCGAAAGATATAAGATATATTGAAAGATAATAAAAATCTAAAAAGTTATGTTGATCTTTGATGTTTACTCAAGATAAATAATAGTAAAGCCAAAAGTTCATTCTTTCTTTAAAACATCACATGGGTGGAAGATGCTTAGGTGGTTCTAAAATGTAAAGGTGTGACTGATCAGTCCTTTATAAGTAATTTGCCGCAAGAATGTAAACGTTAGAGTGCCTTTAGAGCTTCTATCAAATACACTCAAATTCATGAAATCTTGGAGCTCACATTTGTCTCTTTGAGGTTAAATTTCAGAAGAAAGCACAAAAATGTTTAGGAAATTCTGGGCTATCTAGAAAACCTAACCTGTAATCTTGTAATAAAAAAATCACTTTATTGGCTTATTTGGGTCTGTAGCCCTGCTGACTCTGCTATTCTAATCCTGATTAATATCTGGCTTTCATCCTGTAGGTATGGCTTCAGACAGGGATCTATAAAAGCCAAATATCAGTGGATTAGGTATTTTTCCTGCATTGCTAGACGATGGTTTGTTCATTAGTATTTTATTCTCTGTGTGCCTGCTGTATTTCTTGGTAAGGAGAGAGCAAGCTGCATTTATATGATTGTTTCAAGGTTTACAGCTTTAAAGTACAAACCCAGTAAATACATCTACCTAGTTGAGTGAACATCTCAGATTTTCGGTATCATACATATTGTATATTATACATACTCTATGTTTTATATTATTTATTCTTTTTTGCATAAAATTGCTTATGTTCTAATTAGTTTTGGTCCCACTTTCAGGGATTTCAGACAATCTTGACAATGCTGGAATTGTCAGAGTCTTTTTCCAAGCTGCTGGTGCATTATTACTTTGATTCAATAATATTCCATCAGATGTCTTCCAGTCTCATGGAACATAAAGATCAACAGGTACAATGTTTTTCACCTGTATGTTAACTGTTATGTATTTAGCTGACTCTAATCCTTATTTCTATTATTTTTAGTTTCTAAACCTTTGTTGCAAGTGTTTTGCAAAATTAGCTATGGATGATGAGTTAAAAAGTGTGATGCTAGAGAGAGCATGTGATCAGAATAATAGCATCATGGTCGAATGCTTACTTCTGTTGGGTGCGGACGCCAATCGAGCAAAGGAGGGAACTTCTTTAATTTGTCAGGTAAGTATTCAAGATGTCACTTTGTCATTCTCTATTATTTGACTCTGCTCTTGTATAGCTCTTAGTTACCTTCTATTATTCTTCACTACAGAGTTTACCAGTTTATTGCACAACTGCTTGCGATTTGTAGTAGGAGTTTAGATTCACAGAAGTTTAGAGGTAATAGAGTTCTTAGGTATTGTTCAGTCTAATCCTTCATTTTACTTGTTGACCTACTTTGTTAGATTAATAAATAGCTTTTCAAATGTGTCTCCTTCCATGCATCTCTGTACAAATTGTTCTCCCGCCACCCTCTACTCAACATGCAATTTTATTTTATTTTGTTTTGATCATATTTCAACCATTTTCTCTTCGTTTTCAATTTCTCTGACAGGAAAGTTCTCCTCTCATGACTATCACATGTGGCCTTGTGGGCTGTCTACTGCACACCCTAGGGGGCACCGTTCGTGTTGACTTTCCCCCCTATTGGCCACCCCCACAGTTGTGTAGCACTGTGATCCTGCCTTCCTTCTCTCACTTCCCTTGTTCGCTGTGCAAACACATCTATCTAATTGTCCTGCTCTTCCTTCAAATTCTAACACAAATTCTTTTTCCTTGATTAAGCTCTCCTCGTCCTCCTCAACCTCCGTGTGAAATAAAGATATACTTCTCTAAGTCCATGACGATTTATGTACCGCTTGTGTATTTTGAGTTGTATGAAAGTAGAAATGTACATTGTTCAGCTTTGTATCGTTCAGAATATCTAAATCATTGCTTTATATACAATATGAATTTAATAAGTATTTACTAAAGTACATTACATGTAATTTCAAGTTTGTCTTTGTTGTATAAATTTTAGAGTTTATAGCATTCAGACAGCACCATATATATTTCCTAGAAATTTAATAATATTTCTAGAACAGCAATTATGTAGTGATTTAATATATATTATTAAATAACCAGCGGACTACTATATTTTCCAATAATTTACTTTTCAAGCCTTACTTTATTTAATTTCTCACTTGCCTATGGATCCAAATTAATTTGTCAACTATAAGATTAAGTTAGCACTAATTAGCAACCTACATAAAAAGAAAGTGAACCTGTACTCATTTTCATGCACAATTAATTTAAGCATTAAAACCAAACAAATAATCAAATTAGTTAACTTTAGTGAAATTTCTTTTAAGCAAGCAACATTAAAAATAGTTGCTTCTCAATAGAAGAACAGGACAAACAGAGACTCATAGACATGGTCAATAGCTTGTGGTTACCAGAGGGTGGTGGGGGGGAGTAGACGGGGTAAAGGGGGTCAAATATGTGGTGACAGAAAGAAATCTAACTATGAGTGGTGAACACACAGTGTAAATATATATATGCTTTACTGTTAAAGTGTACAGCTGAAACATTGGATTTCGTTAACCAATGTCACCATAAATAAATAAATAAATAAATTTTTAAAAAAGAAAGTAGATTCAGATTTTAAAATAAAAAAAAATAGTTGCTTTTCTACTTTAAAGGTAAATTATTTCCCTCAATAATTTAATGTGTTTTTATTGTCTATCTTTTTGTGATCTGCAGATGAGTGCATTAATGTTACTTGGATGTGCCAAAGAACTGAAAAGGAACTTCCCCTTGTAATTTTTTGTTAGGGTAACAACATAGCTAAAAGCACCTGAGTGTGATTATTCTACATTCCCCACAGGAAGTGCTTTCTACTCTTCTCTCAATTTATACCTCTTTCTATACAAAAACCTTTCATTTTATTCTTCTTTCCACATTCTTTTCAACTTAATGCACTTATTTATATATTTTCTTCTTAAAAAATCAGATATTTGTATCCATGGGTGCATCAAATTTAAGAAATTTATTCTAGTTGTCAGAGATTATTTGTATGTAACAAATAATAAATATTGATTACGTTTTGTGTGTAGATTGAACATACATTATTTGTACTAGTACAAAATAGGGTAATCAAGGCTATTCATGTGCTGATATTGCATAACTAAGGACTATTCAGCTCAAGGATGGCGTTAATCTTGTTAGGCTTTCTAAGGAGAATTTAATGATGTAATGTACGTGATTGGTAGAAAAGAATGGAAGATTAACACTGGGCGTGAAAATGCATAAATGAATAGAGACCTGAAGATAAAACTCACCAAATCACGGTGGGAAGTATGATGAAGTCTGAATAAAAGTCATCAACACTTGTGGTGTTCGTTACTACCTGGGCACTGCTCTGAGTTGTTTACACAATTTAACCTTCACCACAAGTTTAGGAATAGGTTGTAGTATTATCCACATTATACAGGTAAGGAATTGAGACACAGAGAGGTTAAGTAACTTGCCTAAGAACACTCTCCCCGAAGCAGTGGAAAATCGCTCCTGAGTGCCTTCTTTAATCTCTTGTCAACACAGCAGATTCATGGTAGTAGTGGTGGTTGGGTTTCTCATTCATTCTCTAATGCTAGTTTGAAATATTTGGTTTCGATTGTTGTCTGAATTAATTATAAATTAAAAGATGAGAGAGAAAATTGCAAAAGATAATAAATTATACTTTTGATAAACATTGATTATATTCTGAATTATCTTCATTATTATTTAAATGCAAAACTATATTTCTGAGCAGTATTTTTTCCTCATGAATATAAAATTACTTTAATAATTTTCTTTGTCTAATATCTTTCTTAAATCTCTCTCTCTTTATGGCACTATATACCTAAAGTCAGCTTGGAACATTTGGGTTTCCCAACAAAAATACCTCTACAAAAATGTATTGAGCGCTAGACAATTAGTAAAGAATATAAAAGGGGTTTCTTGTTTTAAGATTTTTTTTTCTAAGTGTGTATTGGGAGAGGAGGGAGGATAAAACATAAACCACCTTAATACAAAGTAAGCCATAATTTAGAGATGAAAGTTTGCTGAGAAAAAGAGAAGGCATCTGTAATTGAATTTTTAAATCCTACTTGGTCATGAGATACATAAATAAGTGCATTGCTGAATTTTAAATGCTTAGGCATTTTGTATCTATTTTCCAAATTCCCCATGGACCCTTAAAGAGAATTTTAGTAATTGGCTAGTTAAATTATACATAGACATTGTGCTAGCCTACAGACGTACAGATTGAATTACAGTAGCATCTTTGTCTTTCATTCTAGTTTGGTGTACTAAGTACAATGTTAAACAGACTGGGATGGAGGAGGGAGTGTGTGGGGTCTGGGAGGTTGGTAGCAAGGACTTACTGTGCAAGAGACCTTGAGGCTGTTCCTTGAAGAATGAATGTTTTGCTGGTTGAAGAGCAGAGTTAGACATTTAGGGCAATAAAAGTAGCGGAAAGGAAGATAATCAGGTTTGAAAATTGCACATTGTATTTGGGGGAATTTCCTGCAACACAGGTGTTTTAGGAGATTTTTAAATAGGACAGTGACTTGACTATATCTAGAATTGAAAGGTACTGTAGTGGCCCTGGGGAGAATGGGTCGAAGGTGGATGATGCTAGAGATTGATGGGCATTAAGTTGATACCATCAAACTACAGAACTGTCGCCTCAAATCTTTTGAAAACACTTTAATTCTGGAGAATTCAGGAATATCACCCAGTCTCCTTCTTTCACTGCCCTGGTATCTTACATCTTAGTATCTCATTTCCTTTTCTTTTTTAATCCTTAATTTGGGGTAGTGAAAGGAACACAGGCTTTGGAGCCAAGCAAATTGTCTTCAAATCGAAGTCTCTCTCTAACTCTAAGAGTTGGACAAATCACATATCCTTTCTAAATATTCAACCATAAAATGGAGGTAATAATGTTTATGACGAGATTTTTTATAAATATTAGAGGTCACGTGTACAGAATTTAGCACAGTATCTTATGACATATAGTATTTCTATTATCTATTACTTTGATCTTTTATTTGATAAAACATCACATTCTATTGCCTCTCAGAACTTTCTTAAGTAGGGCTAGTGTGCTAAGCTACAGATTGCTTAGGCTTGTCTCTGCTTGCTTATGTCACCGAAGTTTTTATAGCATCTCATACGCTAAACCACCTTGAGCACACACTCTGAAAATATAACATTCAGGGAAAGGTGGAAAACTTAGAGACAAGGTATTTCTTTGTGGTAGTTCAGATTCTTGTCCTGAGGAGCTCAGGAAAACCAGAAATGAGTGATGACTGTTCTTTGCATGTAGCATTAACAAACATTATAATATTCATATTCTATGTAACAAATGAAGGTAGGGCAGTAAGCATTTACTGTTAAGGTATTAGTTTCCAGATGTCTTCTCATGAGCAAACAAAAGCCCAGAAAGTGTAAGCAACACATATAATTGACGGAGTGTCAGTTCTTTTTACTTCATTTATGAGCTTTTTCTCCATATCATGTTGCCTCTTTCATAATAATTAAATCTCATGTGGCAGGTTATTTGATCTATGCTCCTGTGATATGTTTGGTGCTAATCTCATTTTACTTCCTAATCTGTTTTAAGGATGAGTTTTGCCTTATTTTATTTTGTTTCTATCTAACTTTAAAGATATAGAGAAAAATTACACCAAATTCAATTTACCGTTTCCCAAAAGAAAGAAGTATAGGTTTTTAATAAACGTGTGTGTGTGTGTGTGTGTGTGTGTGTGTGTGTGTGTGTATTTTTAAATAGGTATGTGAAAAAGCAAGCAGCCCCAACTTGGTGGAACTGTTACTTAGTGGGTCTCGTGAACAAGATGTACGGAAAGCACTGACGATAAGCATTGGGAAAGGCAACAGCCAAACCATCAGTTTACTCTTAAGAAGACTTGCCTTGGATCTGGCCAATAACAGCATTTGCCTTGGAGGATTTTGTATAGGAAAAATTGAACCTTCTTGGCTTAGTCCTTTATTTCCAGATAAGGCATCTAATTCAAGAAAAGAAACAAGTAAGTATTAAAAGGATGATTTGGTACAAGTCGTATTTTTAGTAGTATTTTTTAAGTCATTAATCTTTTAGTTAGTTTTTATTCCTGTTTAGTGCAACTTCAGCCAAAAATATTGTGTTTGGATATCTCTTTGTGTGTGTGTCATGAAATGCTTGAAAGTGATATTATATTTAAGTTCTTTACAATCCACTAAATATGTATCTTATAAAGATAGAGCAAGACAGTGTAATTCTTCTAAAGGGTTGCATTTCTTTTTAATATATTTTATTTTTTATTATAAAAAGAACTCATGCTCATTTAAAAAATACAGAAACAATTATAAGGAAGAAAATAACAATGGCTTATTTTATCCTTTATGGGTAATAAATGTAGATATTTTTCCTAGACATTTCATATGTTTACCTATAGGTGTGCATTAAAATGTATATGCAGAAACATATACACATATATACTTTCATTTTCAAGTTAATTCGCAACCTGTAAACCTTCCCAGATGAAATCCGAAACTGGCTCTAGTACACAGAAGGGAGAGGCTGAAGGAAGAGGCAGACCACTGTAGATTGTTAGGTGGCAGGTTTGATAAGCAAGGAAACTTACCATATGGCTTGTTTTGAGAGATTAACCATTTTCTACTGTATTTTTTATTTCATTTATTTATTTATTTGTTTGTTTGTTTAAGCAACCTTTGGTTGACCTCACAGATTGCAAGGACCTTGTCAGCTTACAATCCCTTATTTTTTTTATTTTTTACTCTTACACCACCTGGTCTTCCTAGGTGGTCTCTCATCCAAGTACTAAGCAGGCCCAACCCTGCTTAGCTTCCGAGATCAGATGGTGTCAGGCTTGTTCAGGGTAGCATGGCTGCAGACAATTTTTTCTACTATTTCATTGGTTTTGTATGAAGTTTTTTTTACCGTAACAAGTCTTACCTAATTTAAAAAATATGATAATGTTATTTGATTGATTGGAAGGTATAGTCATGATTTTATTGGCAGCGGGTCTGAGTAAAGAACATTTTGGATTCATAGTTGTAAAACATTTTTTAGGTACTACTGGACTGAGTCACACATACATGTAATAATGTGAACTATGAGAGTAATATTTGAAGAAATTTTCCAGGCTATATGTAGGAAAATGATGACTCTGCCAACTTATTTCTTCCTTATAGAGCATAATATAAAATGCAATTAAATGAAGATGTTAAATTTGAAATTTCATATGATTTCCCAGTAGAATGAATCACTTAGCAATAGTTTACAAAAATAAGTACATCATTTATTGAGCATAGTCTATATTCTAGGTATTGTGCTAAACATTTTATATGCATTATTTCATTTAATTTTTGCTATAACCCTATGATATGTATATTGTCATCTTAACTTCCCAAGTGAGGACACTGATACTCAGGGAGCTGATGTAACTTGCAAGTGGTATTACTATGATTTTGGCACAGGCCTTTCCTGGATTAATTTGTTTCAAAATCTTCAGTTTTTTTTATCTATGCCAAATCTTTATATAAATTTTTGTGATTTTTTTTGAAAATTAAAATTTACTGCCTGTTAAATATGCACTATCATGATTGAAAAGTAACTTTGGAAGTAAAAATAAATAATTCTCTAAAAGTATGAGAATATATAAGGAACTTTGGTATGATACATGTTTATGTTTGTTTAATTATTGATTTCTAAGTTGCTGGTATATCTTTTTTATTTTTAGATATAGGATCCACCCTAGCAAGAATGGTGCTCAGATATCAGATGAAAAGTGCTGTGGAAGAAGGAACAGCCACAGGCAGCGATAGGAATTTTTCTGAAGAAGTAATTAATGAATGGACCTTCATTCCTGAGTCTTATGTGGACAGTGTCTTTGGTCAAATTGATGACCTGGATAGTGAAGGTATTTATTATTATTAAAAAAAAAAAAATAGTTCCCTTTATGTTTAAAGAGAAATTTGACATTGAACAATAGGAATTGAGACACAAACCTGATTTAATTCATTTGGAAAAATGAAGGAAAATGTGTTCATTATTGGAAATAGTTAATGATTATTAACTCCAGTTAAGGCAATGACTGTTAAAAATGTATCTCTGTGCTTGTAAGTGTTATAATACAGCCTGTAATTGGTGCATGGTGATGAATGCAGTCAAAATACTTAGACCCAAACTGAAATCGGATTTCATATTTTATATCGACTATATCCTTTTGTGGCTAAGCACCTTACCCTTATTAAAGTTATTGTTGCTAAACTTCCAGGATGATTTATTAGAGAAATTAGAGAAAATGTATGCAAACTGGTAGAGTGATTGGCAAATAGGCAATAATATATACATATTTACCTTTATTAAAATTAAAACTAGTTATTAATATTTTAATAACTCATTTGAGTTAACTTTTAAAAAATTTACATGGCAAGATATATAATGCAATACAGTTTGGTAAAAATGAGTGACGTGCTTTTTTATTAACATAATATGATTGAAAACGTTGGGCAATAGAATAAGGTGTTTGAAAGGGAAAAAATTAAGGGTTATTCCAAAATCTCATGTCTCAAGTTCAAGTATTTTTTAAAAACAACTTTGAGATTTAATTAATATAAAGTAAATTGCACCCATTCTAATTATATAGTATTATGGATTTTTCAAAAATTTACACATCCATGTAATCACCACTATCAAGTTATGCATCATTTCTGTCGTACAAAAAAGTCCCTTTACATCTCTTCACAAAAAATTTTTCCCAACCTTGTTCGTCAAAACCACTGATCTGCCTTCTGTTGCTATAAATTAGTATTTTCTTAAGTTTCATATAAATGGAATCATATAGTAGGTCATCTTTTATGTCTGGCTGTTTTCCAAAGTGATTGTACCATATTATACTTCCACCGGCAATATATGAAGATTCTAGTTGGTCTACATCCTTATCACACTACAATGCTTAGTATTGTCAGTCAATTTAATTTAAGCCATTCTAGTGAAGGCATAGTTCTAGCTCATTTGGGTTGGATTTTTATTTCCCTGATGACCACTGATACTGAGAATATTTTTATGTTTTTATTGGTCATTCATGTATTTTCTATGTGAAATATCTGTTCAAATCTTTTGCTAACTTTGAATTGTGTTATTTTATTATAATCTTATTAGGAGTTCTTATATATTCTAGTAGAAGTCCTTTGCAAATATTTTCTCCTAGTTATAGCTTGCCTTTTCATTTTATTATTTTCAAAGAGCAGAGCTTTTTAAATTTCGATAAAGTGTAGTTTTTCAGTTTTTTCTATTCCATTTAGAAATCTTTCTTTTCCCTATCCCAAAATTGTGAATATTCTCTCCTATTTTTCCTCATGGAAGTGATAAAATCTTAGATTTTACATTTATGTCTACAATTTTAAATTAGTTTTTGTGTATGGTGTCAGTGAAGGATTAACATTTATTTTTTTTTTCTGTATAGATACCCAGTTGTTTCAGCATCGCTTTTTGAAAATACTATATTTCTCATTGAATTAATGGCATCTTTGTCCAATTTAATTGACCATTTAGATATGGTTCTATTCCTTCATTCTTTGTTCTGTGCCATTGATTTATATTTTTATCTTAATGCCGCTGCCATAGTATTTTGGTTAAATAGTAGGTCTTAAAATCAGGTAGTATAAGTCTTTTGGTGGTATACTTTTTCAAAATTGTTCTCATTAAGCTAGGTTCTTTGCATTTTCATATTTATTTCGAATCAAGTAATTTTATGCTGGGATTTTTATTAGATTTAAATCTGTATATATATTAATGTAGAATTAATATATAAATATTATTAATATTATACCATATAGAATTAATATATACATAGTAATTTCTTTATAGTAAATCTATAAAAGTTTTGGTGGGATTGATGTAATAATATGAGTGTTCTGACATATAAATGTGGTATATTTCCATTTATTTGTCATTTAAAGTTTCTCTCACCAATGTTTTGTATTACATGTTTTTTAATGTTTCATAAATAATATTGTATTTGAATTCTAATTTTAGTTCACTGCTGAGATATGGGAATACAATTTTTTAAAAATATTAATGTTATATCTTGTAGACTTGTAGACTTCATAGAGTTTTCTATCTTCATAGTAATGCCATTTGCTGATAAAGAGATTTACTTCTTCCTTTCTAACCTTTTTTTTTTTTCCCCTTGTTTTATTACACTGGCTAGGACCTCCAGTACTATGTTGAAAGAAGTGGCAGGAGTAGGCATTGTTTTCTGGTTACCAAACACAGAGTAAAAGCATTTAGTCTCTCTTGATTAAGTGTGATACAGTTTTTTTTCACAGATACCCTTCATCAGGTTGAGGAAGCTCTTTTCTAGTAATTTTTGCTGAGGCTTTTTGACACTAATAAGTGTTGGAAAATGCTTTTTGCCTCTGTTGCAATGGGCGTATTTTCCCTCTTTATTCAGTTAATGTAGTTATTACATTGATAAATTTTCATATGTTAGACCAAACTTGCGTTTCTAGGGTAAATCTGCTTGGTCATGGTATATTTATTTTTTGTGTGTATTATTGGATTTGATTTTCTAAAAATTTTCAAGTATTTTGCATCTATGAGGGATATTGGTCTGTAGTTTTACGTTTTCTTGCAATTTTGAGATTAATGGTAGCCTCTTGAAATAAGTTGGTCCCTTCTTCCTAAAGAACTCCCTTTTACATTTCTTGTAGTACAGATCTGTGGGACCCCCCCGGGAAGGTTACTGGAACTCTTCCCAAGACAGTCCCAGAGCTCCCAGCTAAGATCATCTCCATGAATGTTGATCTTCATCTCTTCGTCTCAGGAAAGCCATTGAGCTTTGTTTAAATTCCTTCTCCCTGTGCTTCTGGCCCTCAAATTGCCTCTAGGCAAAAAGCTAGGATGACTGTAAGGCTTACATAATGTATTTCCCTTCTTTCAGGGAGTACAGCCCTGCACTATCTGTAGCCTAGTGTCTGAAACCAGTTGTTTAAATATTTCGTCCAATTTTCCAGTTTGTAGAGGATGGTACTCCATCATGGCTGAAAGAAGAATTCTTAAGTATTTTTAAAGAAAAGAAAACATTAGAAATGTTAACATAAAAGTAATTATAAAATGTATATATTGCCTGTGTAAACAATATGCTAATAGAATTTTTCACAAACATATAAAGCTGGATAATTATGAAAATGTAATAATTATAAGATATGTAAATGTAATTAAATTATGACACCTATTTTATTAAAATGCTTATGCAGAAAATAATTTAAATTTTAAGATGAATTAAATTTTAATTATGAACCAAGTAGAAAGTGTTTGGATCAATTTTAAGATTTATATAGAATATTGTAAAGCTGACTTTTGGATATATAGACTTTATTATATATTTTGACTCAAAATTATTTATGCTTCTAAGATAAAGAGTGGTAGTATTTAATCTCATAATTTTCAATAATGCCTCCACATTTTTTATCATTAGTATCTGATTTATTTATTGATCTTTTTTTTAAATTCATTATCTTAAAAGTAGTTCTCATCTTTTCTCTCTCATAGCAATATTGCCAACTGAAGTAATTTATTTAATGTCATTCCATAAATGAAACCATAAAATTTGAAATTCAACTAGAGATGTACTCAAGATTTCTGAATGTTAGTTAATTGAAAGTGTGATTTTAATATTTAAAACAGGATTTGAAAAATTTCTAAGAAAAAATTCAGAGAAATAGAAAAGAATAACATTGATCAGATTTGTGTATAAAATTGCTCTGCCTCCTGTATGTGCATGTAATAGCATGTGTAACTATTTTTTTACTTGGTTCCTTCCTACTGTACTATATATGAGCTCATATGAGGCATGGATTATTTTTCTACTTATCTTTATCCAACACTTACTCAGTGTCTATCTAGTCTTGACAACCATTCAGTAAATATTTATGAATGAAGAAAAATGTAGCTGAATTTTGAAAATGAAAAGCCAACATAGTTTATTATTACTATTTTAAAGATGTTACAAACAGGAATTGGGCAATTTCCATTAATGACAATGTGTTTAATCTTTTATGATTGAACTATGGTACTAGTATCTTATGATTGACTCAGTGTTTCTTATTTGCCTTTAATTTATCATTTAAAAATAGGAAGTGAAGGCTCATTTCTTGTGAAAAAGAAATCAAATTCAATTAGCGTAGGAGAATTTTACAGAGATCCTGCCTTGCAGCGTTGCTCACCAAATTTGCAAAGGCATTCCAATTCATTGGTAAGTTAAATTGTGACTGTGTTGTGTGTTTTGTTACTGACATTCTCCTGATAACTGAAATCATATGCCAAAGCTAAGAACTATTGGTGCAAAAATTCTCTGATGTATAAAAACTTTATATACAGAATATATATATATATATACTGTTTTATATATATATATTCTGTAAACTTTATATACAGAATATATATACTGTTTTATATATATATACTACACTTACTCAGTGTCTATCTAGTCTTGACAACCATTCAGTAAATTTTTATGAATGAAGAAAAATGTAGCTGAATTTTGAAAATGAAAAATATATATAGTATATATATATATACACTATTTTATGTAAATACTATTTTATATTATATGTACTGTTTTATGTAATACATATACTATACTAACATATATATGTATATATACTCTTTTAAATTTACAATTGTACATTTTGAGTATGTTTAGGATATACATTTATTAAGTACACTTTAAAATGGTTTTATCCTTTTTTTTTTTCAGAGCTTCCTGTCTGTGGTGCCCAGGCTAGGTCTCTGTCTTTTGGTGTGGCTGGTCCCATAAATATTTTAGCTAGAAATCTTTTAGTGATTCCTAAAGAAACCATATAGAAAATTTTCTCCTTGCTCCAAAAAATGACAAAAGTGATTTAGTATAAATGTCTATTTGTTTAATAGGGACCCATTTTCGATCATGAAGATTTACTGAAGCAAAAAAGAAAAATATTGTCCTCAGATGATTCACTCAGTAAGTATTTGAAAGTAATCATAAGTAAATAGATATTTTGAGTAGAATACAGTATTTGTTAAAGTTCTTCTAATTGTTCAAATTTTCTTGGAGCCAGTTTCATCTTATTTAACCTTCAAATTATGTTTACCTAATGATTCCCGAGACTGTAGGAAAATAAAATACAATTATAGATTTAAAAATTTACCTTTTATGATGTTATATAGGACACTTTTATCTTTTTTACTATTTTTCTGAAATGTAAATAATACCTTCACCAATGCTACTCTTCATCCTTTACTCCAGGTCTGGTTTTTTTATTTTTATTTTTTTATTTTTTATGTTGCTAATACCACTTGGTTAAATATTTATTATTTACTGTCCATTTTTGCCACTGGAATGTAAGTTTAATTGTTTGATTCTCTACTGAATTTCCAGGGCCCTAAAGAGAGCTTGACACTAGGAGGTGATTGATAAACACTTACCAAATTAAATTACTTGCTTTTATGTTCATTTTTTGTTTGTTTTTGACAAAAAGGGTCATCAAAACTTCCATCCCATATGAGGCATTCAGAAAGCATTTCTTCCCTGGCTTCTGAGAGAGAATATATTACATCATTAGACCTTTCAGCAAATGAACTAAGAGATATTGATGCCCTGAGCCAGAAATGCTGTATAAGTGGTCATTTGGAGCATCTTGAAAAACTGGAGCTTCACCAGAATGCACTCACGAGCTTTCCACAACAACTATGTGATGTAAATTTAATTTATCCTTATAACTCTCAGGGTATTTGAAGAGCTTTTGCATTTACATCTAATTTTCAGGGTTAAATCTTTATAGAGAAGGTTTTACTTTTGTGTCATTGTACAGTAATTCCTCCCATTCTTCTAGTTTGCACATATGTATCTTAGTCTGTGTGGTTCAGAAACGTCTTTGAGGGCAGGCAATGGAAATGGAGATCTGACTGAAAAGGAATTCTAGGTTCTGTCCTGATGATACATGCTACGTATTAAAGTCTATCATGTCTATGTGTTTATTATGCCTTCAATTATTTAACTCTAATAAGACAAACTGTTTAGGTAGACTAGAATTAGATCTGGTTTGGTGGTATTGGCTCTGGCTCAGCTACCAACTGTGTGATAGTAAGAACATGTCACTCCAACTGCTCTAAGCCTTCATTTCTTCATCCGCAAAATATAGAGGTGCAACTCAACTACCCCTCAAGCATTTACTGAGTTTTAAGATTATGTGTAACTTAAAAGTTGATTTTTTTGCTCAAAGTTTTCATTTCATAAAAATTAAAGTGTAAAATAGTCTCTGAATATTGATTTTGTTCATTTTTATATACTATGGATCAGAAGTCAAAGATGTTATACTGACAAATTAAAATAATCTTAATACAAATGTTTAAATTACTAAACTGATTTCTTTGAATTGTAAAGTTTGATAAAAGTTATACTTTTTTTAAAAAAAAACTAGATTTGTTGAAAATACATTTTCCATTTTCTAACCTATAAAATTTACCATAATTTTGAGACATTTTAAAAGCAACAGTGCATGATTTTTGAATATATTTAAGTGGTATCCTTCTCTTAAAGTTTGTATATTTGAAGAGAGAGAAAGGCTTGCTATTCCCATAATACAATTAGGAATTGCTTAAAAATAGAAACAAGAGATTTGAAACAAAAAGTACCACAAGAAGAAGTTCTAAAATGAGACTATTATATATAGCGACTTTCTTTTATGGTTAAATCTTATTTATATTGAAATGTATAATAATTTTTAAAAGCTAACATTTAAAAATGTATTCCCAGGATTATGTCATACTATTTATTCATTAAATCATTAGTTCAAGTATTTGTTGAGGTCTGTTCTGCTTCCATTTTTACTTGTTGCAAGAATCATTTAGAAAAAAGATGAATTAAGCTCTAAACCTTATTTTTGTGGCCCTGCTTTTAACAGTCTACCTGCTATATTTTTCCTGGCTTTATACTTTTTATAGCAGAGATGGTATGGCCAGTCAGTATACTGAAGATTTCTTGTGAATTGTGTTTTCAATTTTTGGAAAATTTAAACCAAAAATTCTTAATGGTTCTAAGTACCAGAGGTATGAAAGGAAGAAATATTAGCTAAACTTAAGTTTCTCAGGTGGTTCATTTTAGAATTTTAAAATATTGTCTTTCCAGACTCTGAAGTGTTTGACACATTTGGACTTGCACAGTAATAAATTTACATCATTTCCCTCCTACTTGTTGAAAATGAACTGTATTACCAACCTTGACATCTCTCGAAATGACATTGGACCCTCAGTAGTTCTGGATCCTGTGGTGAAGTGTGCAACCTTGAAACAGTTTAACCTGTCATATAATCAGCTGTCTTCTGTTCCTGAGAACCTTGGCGATGCGGTGGAGAAACTGGAACAGCTCATTTTAGAAGGGTAAGAAAGGGCTTCATTAAAGACAAAAGGGTTGGCTTACACTGAAGTTTCATAAGATTGGCAAAATATGCTGATGTTATTTCAATAGTAACGAGTTTCAAACAGTAATATGATAAAAGACTACGGCAAACTAATATCGCAGCTTCTATCAATGGACTTACATTTTTGCAACTAATTTTAAAATTAATAAATCTGCTTTGATGCTATTATTTGAAGGCAAATTATTTCAATATTTTTTCCTTAAAGCATATGAGTTAATGCAATTTAATCTTCATTTTGTCTTTTATGACTAGAAATAAAATATCAGGAATATGCTCCCCACTGAGCCTGAAGGAACTGAAAATTTTAAACCTTAGTAAAAACCACATTTCATCTCTATCAGAGGACTTTCTTGAGGCTTGTCCTAAAGTGGAGAGTTTCAATGCCAGAATGAATTTTCTTGGTATGTATTCTGTATGAGTCTTCCCCTTACCATACTTTTGCGTATTATAAGATCAATCATATATATGCACATTTATGGTGGGGATTTAAAGGTATTATTTCAATTTAAATATTATGCTGAAGTTTCAAATATAAAGTTAACAGATTGGTAGTAAGAAGAAATGAGGTGTCAAGCCATGAACACATGGAGGAAACGTAAATGCACATTTGCATATCATTAAGTGAAAGAAGCCAATCTGAAAAGGCTACATATTATATGAGTGCAACTATAAGACATTCTAAAAAACTATGGCAGAACTATGGGGACAGTAAAACAATCAGTGGTTGCCAGGAGTTTGGAGAGGGATGGATAGGTGGAGAACATGGGGTTTTTAGGACAATGGAACTATGCTGTGTGATACTGTAATGCGGGCACATGTCATTATACATTTATCAAGATCTATAGAAAGCACAACACAAAGAGTGAACTTTGTTGTAAACTATGGGCTTTAGTCAACAATAATGTATTACTATCAGCTCATCAATTATGCCAAATATACCAAACTATGCAAGTTGGTCATAACGGGGGGAAAAAAAATGTTTATTTGTGGAATGGTGGTGGTAAGGAGAAAAGGGATATATGGGAAAAGCCTATACTTTACACTAAATTTTTCTGTAAACATAAAGCTGCTTAGAAAAAAGTCTACTTTTAAATATTGAAAAATTAAATTTAAATTAAATTTTTTAAATTAAAAATAATTTTAACAGGTTAGTACTGACATTGACCAAAGTGACAATATCTTGGGCTATAAATAGTCATCATGCTGTGGTTCCTTTTTGACTACTGAACTAAAAATGCATGTGGCTGCCTGACTTGGTTGAAGCAGTAATACTGAGTTTCCTACTCAAGCTTCTTCAGCAGTTCTTGGAGTATAATTACTATTATTACTGCTTTTTTAAAATAAATAAAATTAATTATTTAACAGTTTTCAAATTTGTAATGTTGATGTAAATGCACTGAATTCTTGCTTTGTGCAAGATATTACAATACAAAATGTGATCATCTCTTTTATTAAAAGCCATGGAATAACCCTATGTGGAATACTCTTGGCAAGTCAAATGACAGGAGATTATGTTCATTTGTAGCTAATCTGAACATTCTAATATTAAAGGACAAAATACTTTTATAGCAATAAGTGGAAACTCCTGTATTTTATCTTCCTTAATGGAGGCCGCGTGTACCTTGTCACCCACATGACTACTCTATACCTGTTTTGGTAAAATAATTTTTAATACTGTTTAAAAGCAAAATACAGTTTGACTACTTATTTTTGAATATTTTATTTTGTGGATGTGGTTTCATAGTGTCGCGGTTAGCATGTCTGCTTTACATGCAAAAGATCCTGGGTTCACGCCCCAGTGGAGCCACAGTCTATGGTCTACGGCCATGCCACCCTGAACAAGCCCTGTGTCTGACCTCGGAAACTAAGCAGGGTCAGGCCTGGTTAGTACTTAGATGGGAGACCACCTAGGAAGACCAGGTGTTGTAGGCATAAATAATAATAATAAATAAATATTTTATTTTGTCAGAACTATCAGAAACTAAAATGATATAAACCATGTTAACTTGCATAGTATTTTCCTTTTTTTCTCCTCTTCTCTTACCCTCTTCTAATAGTGATCATTTTCTTACTATGAGCCTAAAACTCAGGATAGAATGATTCACTCAATAGTGAGCAAATCAAATCCAATCTCTGTCCTTAAGGAATGTGTAAAGTTCAGAAGACAGGCATTAAATAGTGATGGCACATCTTAATGTAATTCTATATAGTGCTAAATGCGGTGAAGAAAAGATTTCAGATACTACAGGAGTACCTTAAAGGAGATCTGATGCAGATTGTGGAGGCAGGGAAATTGTCTCTGTGTCATGAAGTTTAAGTTAGGTCTGAAAAAAAGAGCATTCGAAAGGACCCTGAGGCTTGGGTATAGTCAATATCCATCTTAACTAAATCTCACAAAAATCCTGTAGGGTAAGACAGGTATGATCTA
Source organism: Pteropus alecto (assembly GCF_000325575.1). NCBI lineage: Eukaryota > Metazoa > Chordata > Mammalia > Chiroptera > Pteropodidae > Pteropus > Pteropus alecto. The sequence goes on along the minus strand of NW_006441062.1, from coordinate 135,919 downwards.
TGCTTGACTAATTGATGAAATTGAAGCACTGAGATTTTTGTGTAACATATTAAAGGCATAGAACTAATTAGCTTGTTTTGAAACTATCCAAGTTAAAAAATCTGTTTGCTTTTTACTACGCAACTTTAATAGTTTTAAAAGTGATCTTATCTTTGGGAAGATGCTCTATGGAGGTGATACCCGAGTAGGACTAGTAACCATTAAAAATAATCTCATGTGAAATTAAGTTTCAGTTCTTTGATTTTATTAGCGTTTTCCATACAGCATCTGAACCTCAAGACTCTTAATTCTTAAGCGGAGAAACATTTCTACTAACTTACTTTGTCACAGATAGATATTTTTTGGACAGAAGTGAGGTGTAGCCTAGCATGCACCTTTTTACTTCTCAGGAAGATAGCTTCTAGCAGTGGCTTAGAACATTTTGACCCTTGAAGGTTTTCTAGATAAAGCATAATCCATATTTTTAACCTTGAAAATGCTAAGAAATAATTTCTCAAGCCACTTTCATAGTACCATAGATTTTAAGATCTCTAGAGAACCTCAGAATTTAACTGGTCTAGCAGCACTATTTTACAGATGAGAAAATAGGCTGTATGATTTGCTCAGTTTCCAGAATTGTGTTCCACAGACAAAATTTTATTCCTTGGAGGACTTCATACTGTATTTCCATCTTGGAAAAATTTATAACATATGCCAGAATATTGAGAACTCTGAGATATTTCACTTCTTTGTACCTAATGTTCCCCAATCTTTAAGATCACATGATGAAAGAATACTTTTATTAAGTAACATCTATTATTATTTCATAGAACACTCTTTATGGGATAGTACTATAAATAATTTTTATCTTTATATTATATTGTGCATTAGTTTTCAAAAGTTTGTTATAGTTACTTAAGAGCAATTTGAATTATTCTATGATATACTTCACATAATAATATCACACATAATTTGAAATGAATATTCTATAAAGTTTTAGTTTGTATAGATGTTGGACAGATGAATTTATATTTAGACAGTTGTTTAACTTTCAGATTAAAGGATTATAAATATGGTGTATTGTTTTAATGTTTGGTGTAGTATTATCACCTTATTTTAAAAATAGTGGTTTTTTTTTTTTATTGTCAGCATGAGAATAAAAATTAAATAGATAAGTCATTGATAGCTGTTCTTGTAGACTATAATGGAAATTTAGTTAAAATTATTAAAATGTCCCTTATCTCATTTTTATTTTCTTTTAGCTGCTATGCCTTTTTTGCCTTCTTCTATGACAAGTGTAAAATTATCTCAAAACAGATTCACATGTGTTCCAGAAGCAATTTTAAATCTTCCACAGTAAGTTTATTATTTTACTTTTAAAACCACATGAGCTGGAACAGAACTTTCAGAAACATGTTTTTGATTTAGGAGTATAAATGCAATTGCTTTCTAAACCTACTCAGCTTAATGTTTTGAAATCTATGAATGTTTGACATTCTCTAGGCAAAAGACCCAAGTTGTTACTTGGATTTTTTAACTTTTATGTTAATTTAGTGTGCTATTGGGTCGAAAAAATCTAAGATTATTTGTTACATTACTGTAATCAAATGAAACTGCACTGGCTATCATTTTAGCTTTTAAAATTTCACTTTTTCTCAGAGGTTGATATGTTGCTCAGACACTATTAACTTTGAAATTATACTTAAGTTATATTTGAGTGATATTTTTGGAACATAAAGACAATTTATATAGCCCCAGGTATTTGGGGATATTTTTGGTTAATGTCAGTAAAAACAAATCTTTGTTAACTACGGATTCATGCGTTAATTAGATTTCGTATGTGTTTTCATTTTAAATACTATTATAATTGTGGTATACATTATAAACTAAATCCATAAGTGTATATATACAAATATATACATATATAGACAAATAATACTTAGTTATAATCTAGCCATAAAAGGTATTAGACAGGCATATAATAATTTAAATCTGGTTTTAGAATGTGTTAGATACTGTTCAATAGTGGATCATTTTGTTAATCTTCATAATAATCTCATAAAATAGCTACTGTTATTATCTCCAATTTATAATGAGAACATTACTTCATTAGAGAGTTAAAGTAACTAGCCCAAAGTCACAGTTCCTAAACACTGGTGGTTTGACTTCAGACTCTCACCTTGCACAGACAGGCACCTCTAGACTACAGATGGTCCTAAATTTTAAACATAATAAATTCCTGGCAGTGTGTTTGAAAGTCAAATCTTTAGGAAATCTGATTAGGAGATGCATGCCATAAAGAAGGTTTCTTTCCAGAGAACTAAAAATATTATCTAGTCCCTGATCACACTATACTTTTAGACACTATCTTCAGGCATACATTTCCAGCATTTTATTTGTATTTCTTCAAATTTATTCTTTTGTTTCACAAATAAGCATGCAGTTGGCCAGCTTAAGTCCCCACTGAGGCTAAGAGGCACTACTGTCATATGACCTGGTAATTCTTGAATTTGTCTCAATCACATTGTTAGACATGTATGTCTTATCTCTAATACAGTCAAATTAATTTTCTCGTTTTTATGCATTTTTATAAGATAAGTAGGACAAAATCTAGTATCACTTTAAAACAGCAAAAATGTTGCCATGCAGACCTGAATCTTTGCCTAGCAGGCCATAATGGTTGTGTGAATTTGGAATTCATTCATCATGCTTTGAATATACTGGGTGAAAGAGTTCAGTATATAGTTGTAAAAGTCTGGGCAACCTTTCACATAGTCAAATACACTACAATCACTGACTGTCTTTATTCTTCCTACACACATACACTTATATGCAATACATATTTTTCTGCTATTTTCTGCAGACTTTGGGTAGCATGTTCTTGCATGAAAACAACCAATTTGTATTGAGGGCCTACTGTATGAAAGGCAGCATGTTCAATGTTATGCTATTTATCACATTGATACAAACTGGTAAAAGGATATGCCCACGTACAATATTAATTAACTCTAGCAACTAACCTCTGAAGAATCCTCCCAGTAATGAGTGAAATTGAAAAAATATATGGAGGCCACATATTTGTAAATCTTGAATAGAAGCCAGGAATTTTAATGACCATTTTGTATTTGTTAATTATGACTTTTCACATATCATAAACATTGGTGAAACACTTGTTCTTTCTCTCATTCTGAAATTTACATTTTTATGTTTCTGAAGTAGGGAAATTAAGCCTAAATTTTGCTTTTATTGGTTCTTATTCATTTAAATGTTGTTCCTAGTGAAACATGCCTTCTTTCTCACCCATATATACCTATATGTACACACAAACACACATGTATACTTATATATAAATAATGTTAGTTTTAAAGTTATGTCTTATTCTGGTGAAAATTACCAGTGATGTTATGTCCTGTATTTTGGAAACACTCATTTGTTTTTTATCTTGACATTGTATTGTTTTAGCTTGCGGTCCTTAGATATGAGCAGCAATGTTATTCAGGATCTGCCAAGTCCTGCCCACTGGAAATCTTCGAACTTAAGGGAACTCCTGTTTAGTCATAATCAGATCAGCATCTTGGACTTGAGTGAAAAAGCATATGCATGGTCTAGAGTAGAGAAACTACATCTTTCTCATAATAAACTGAAGGAGGTAAGGGGTCATCTTTATTTGTTTTAAATTATTGCCAATTTGAAAATATGCTTTTATAATTTGTATTATCACAAATTATCATTTAAAAATCTGTTATTTGATATTTTCTACTTTTTTGAATAAGATCTAACCCTATTCTGAAGTATATAGGAATATTAACAATGTTTAATTTCTTTAAAAGATCACTTTTTTGCTCTATTTTTAAATTATATGAATACATATATTTAATTGTTAACGTGTGTAGTGCTTTAAATGTGTCATTTAATCACTAAATCTCTGATCTGTTAACAGACTCTCAGATGCTCTACGTGTCTCAAGTTTTTGCCAAGTCATATGTAGCTTGTGATTTTCAGCTGACTTTCATTCCTATATTCTTAAGTTTCTATACTCCTTCACCATACTACCCCTCACCCAATGAGCCAGCCTTTTTTGCTTCACTCCATTTCCTGTGTTACAGATCTGAAATTGATCATCCGTTCATCTCAGAAAAAAAAAATTTGTTTTTGCCAAGTTCAAGCCTATTGTTTACAAAGGCCAAAAAGAATTAAGTGTCTGAAACTGAGGTTAATAATAACTGATTATTTTTTGGCACTTGATTTTTTGCCAGCAAATTAATGCTTCCTATTATTAAAGCAATGAATGAGTATTGCTTAAAATTTTGAAACAGAAGGAAAAAAAACAAAACTCCAACTAAGGTGCCACCTAAGGAATAAACATTTAGTCATGTGTTTTAAGAACATTAAGTTGTATATGTTTGTGATGATTAGATCTTTATAGTTTTAATGAAGAACATAGTGTGAGGGATCAGACTGAAACCACAGATGATTTGGGCATAGATAACTCTAAAGAACTTCTTTCAATGTCGTGAAGAGATGAAATGTTACCAAGGGAAAATGGGTTTTTAAAGATTATAAAGAGTAGATTGTTTTGGGTAAGTCCTTTATACTTATGTTTTTAAACATTTATAATGAAAACTGTGACAAGCCTTTAGAAAGTTTTAGAACTCTGTTGAAAAGCTGTGCAAGCTGCTGATGGGATCTCTGGTCCTTTCTCGTTTCTTATCAACGCCTTGTTTCTTGGCAGTACTCATTTCTTCCTTCCCACCAACAGAATTTGACTTTTTTTTATTCCATTAAGATTCCTCCTGAGATTGGCTGTCTTGAAAATCTGACATCTCTTGATGTTAGTTGCAACTTGGAACTGAGATCCTTTCCCAATGAAATGGGAAAATTAAGCAAAATATGGGATCTTCCTTTGGATGAACTGCGTCTTAATTTTGATTTTAAACATGTAGGATGTAAAGCCAAAGACATCATAAGGTTAGATAATTTTATTTCCATTTGTTTTTATTAAGTTTGTTTGAGATTTCCTCTGTCTGTGACTTTAATGGATATATAGTTACTAAAATAGGAAAAAGCATACTATTTAAGGTTAATATACTATGTCATTTGCCTTTTATTTAATGAATGGGTTTATATGCTGCCACTGCAGAGCTTCAGTTCCTCCTAGCCAAGCTAATGTTGAGAGAATAACTTCTCTTCCTTATTATGCTTTTCACTAGAAATGGACTCTAAAAGGAAATTTTACTATTTGGTCTCTCTTTACCAGTTATACAATCTAAAGAAATATAGCAGAATATAATTTCTCAAGCTTCACTTCATATAGCAAATAGTTATCATATGTCTACTATATCTTATAGCATAAAATTACTAACTTCAATTTTGCCTATGAGAATGAGTAACCTACTCACCATGATCATTTTTGAAACCACCAAAACTTTCCATGTATCCCTCTTCCTGGTCTTTACACTTTACAAACTTCAAATATCTTTGATAATGGACTATATTTCATTCTTTGTTACTTTTTAAGCATTTTAATCTTGTTGTTACCTATGTATGAAATCATTTACTTACATTTTCACAAAATTACTCTTATCTATATTTATTTTGCAGTTTTCAGCTCAGTTATCACCTCTCATTGTATCCTTGACTATAATATCCACTAAGGCAAGGACCATGGCTGTGTTTACTTACTACCTGATTCTTGGCACAGAGCCAGGTGTACAATTAATAATTGTTGAGTTACCAGTGAACTTTATTTACCTAATTATCTTCTACTTAAATTTTCTTAAATTTACATTTAACTTTCTGTCTCTTTTTATGAGGAAATATTTCTGTCCTCCTGAGCTTGTTGTAATTTGAAAATAGTTTGTCACTAGCTATGCTAAACATGACTACCCCTTATCTTACAGAATTATTTCCCATGATTTTCCCTCCTGAAATTGGAAAATATGTTCATATGAAAAGTGATTCAATTCTTACTAAACATTTAGTAGAACTAGTTTTCAATGTATTATGTAATGTTATCAAACTACTGTATAACTAAATATTTTTAAATTGGTTTAACATTTTTAAAAATGTCAGGGACCTGGAGTGGTTTAGAAATTGCAGGCATCATTTGCTTTTTTAAAAAAATGACTTTTTCAAAGAGTGGTGAGTTCTTAATAATTATTTGTCTTTGAATCATTGATTTTCTTGTGAGTTGTCTGTGAGAAAATGGCCTGATTTCAATAGTAGCAGGTATAGATATGATCCATCAGATCTCATTTTCTAAAGTAACAGAGAAATTGAGAAAAGATATTATACCTTTTGTTCAGATATCAGGATTGTTGGTCAGAGACCTATTAGCTATGAGAATAGCTCAGTCAATATTTCCTAAAATTTACTTACAATTTATTTTGCTTCTATAATTTTAAACTGTGGTAACATTGTGACAATTAAAAAATATCTTTTTATATCTATTATATTTTTGAGAACATTTAAAATCTGTTAATTTAAAGGTGGTTTTGTTAGCCACTTAAAGAACTTCTAATTAGTTTCAATTATTTTTACATTAAAATGATTAGGAATAGCAGCATATTATCTTCTGGTATGTTTATATGTAGTAATTTATAATGTAACTAATATAATCTCACTTTCCATATGCATTATATATATGCTTACATGATATATGTGAATATATATTATATATACCATACGTGAATATATACACACACACACATATATCATGTACCAAATATAACCTCACTATCAAGGTTTAGTATAACAGTATGTGTATATACTCTATCTTGGTTCTCTGTCATATGAGATTTGTAAAACTTTACACTTTATAATTTTTAGGGTTTTATTGGTATTGTTTAAAGAAATCCATGTGCGTACGTGTGTGTGTATGTGTGTGTGTGTATGTAAAATTCTAATTGGTAATGTAAATATATTTTCTCATTTTAATTATTTATGGTGATAGTGTAACATGTCGTTATATTCGATAGTGCCACCAGTCATTATCAACTACGCTAACATCACTAACAAAATAAATGCATTAGCAGTGCACCGAAAGACATGTGCATTTTGGTTATATGAGCTATGCACTCTTTTGCATACCATATTTTAAAACAGTGTGATATTTAAAAGAATTCAATGCATATGAATTCTCCTAGATCTTAAATACACTGTTAAGCAGTTTGTTATTTTATTTTTGTCTTTCTAATACCAGGTTTCTTCAACAACGGTTAAAGAAGGCTGTGCCCTATAACCGAATGAAACTTATGATTGTGGGAAACACTGGGAGTGGTAAAACCACCTTATTGCAGCAATTAATGAAAACAAAGAAATCAGATCTTGGGATGCAAAGTGCCACAGTTGGCATAGACGTGAAAGACTGGCCTATCCAAATAAGGGGCAAAAAGAAGAAAGATCTCATTCTAAATGTATGGGATTTTGCAGGTATTTATTTTGCGAGAATTTTAAAATCTCATTTATCCTTTATTTAGAACAGGGATTTAAAAACTAAGTTTTATTTTCTAATACTAGAAAGAGACTGAGTGGATCCTATAGAATTATTCCGAAGCCATTTACTTCTAGTTTTATCCTTGCAACCAGAATGAAGAAGTGTATGGAGGGAAACATTAGAAACCAGTAGGTGCCAGCCGAAGCTGAGTACTTGGTTGGTAGCTAACACTTTTGCTAGAAGTTGTCAGTCCCTATAGAAATCCAGTATAGTCTTATAAACATTGCTGATTATTTTTCTCTTTTTGTATGCTAAATAGTAGATAGTACACCTAAAAATCTGTTTTGAAAAAAGATATTTGTCTATTGTCTGGAAAGCTAAAAAAAAGTCTCTAATCTTTATTTAGGTCGTGAGGAATTCTATAGTGCTCATCCCCACTTTATGACCCAACGATCACTATACCTTGCTGTCTATGACCTCAGCAAAGGTCAGGCTGAAGTTGATGCTATGAAACCTTGGCTCTTCAATATAAAGGTGATCTGTTCTAATTATTTGAAAATAGAAAATAATTCTCATTTTTGTGTGTGTGTGTGTGTGTGTGTCTGTAAGTAATTTATTTTGGGCAAAACAGCTGCTTCAGTCTCTTCTAATAATATTTTAAAAGAAAGTTAGAATCACTAAAATTTTGAGTTGGGAAATTTTCAGAGTAATTAAGTCGTGACATGAAAATAGTCTGTTTTGTGTTGGTGAGTATTACATATTCTTGAAACCCTTTTAAGCTATAAAAATTGAAAATATACATGTTAAACTATTTTTGACCATATTATTTCTTAAATGGAATATGAACTTCCCTAATTTAAAATAAGGTGTACTAAAGAAAAGCAATCCGTATATCACCAGCGGTGTCTTCAGTGGCAATTTAGTATGAAATTTTTAAGATCTTATACTTTTAAATGATACCAGATTAATATGACCTTTTTTCTTTCTGTAAATTGTAGTATAGTTGACAATACGCTCTTGTATTTGGAATCTGCTTTTGTTATTTTCCACTTTCTCCCTTGTTGTCATGCTGTCAGCTATTCCTTAAAGGTTCGTTTTGTAATTTTGGTAATTTTTTAAACTTTTGTTAGCTAAAGTGAACAAATATTACAATGGCAGTTGTACTTCAGTGGCTTTTTTTTTTTTTTTACATTGTAGACTCCACATAGAATGACTTTAAAATGAATTCAAGAGATCGAATTTGCAGATAAGGAAGAGAAAATACAAATCATATTATGACACTTTGAAATAATTTGTGGGTTTATTGATTGCTTATTTTATTTAGAGTCCAATGCACACTTAGAAAATAACCCATTTTGAGGCATACTAAAATGCCCCTACTGTTAAATAGGCCGCTCGAAAAGCGGTAATAATTGAATGAAGAAATGCATAAAAATGACTTCAAAATTTCTTAAGGTTACTTTTTTTTTTTAGGTTTAAAGAAGGAAAGACAGTCTTTTAATTTCTCATTTCTACTAAAGTGAATTCATAGAAAGTAAATATCAATGGCAATGTAAGCAGACTTGATTTTAAAACAAACACAAGAGGATTTTATCTTTCCTGTAGGCTCGTGCTTCTTCTTCCCCTGTGATTCTTGTTGGCACACATTTGGATGTTTCTGATGAGAAGCAGCGCAAAGCCTGCATAAGTAAAATTACCAAGGAACTCTTAAACAAGCGAGGCTTTCCTGCAATACGTGATTACCACTTTGTGAATGCCACTGAGGAATCTGATGCTTTGGCAAAACTTCGGAAAACCATCATAAATGAAAGCCTTAATTTCAAGGTAACGTGGTTGATGCCTACTGTAGGCTGGTAGATAAACATAATTAATTCTCATATTATACAATAGTTTAGAAATGTCAGAAGTCTTGAGAAGAGAACAAATATCTTAAAATTGTGAAGTTTTTCAGAGCCGTTACCTTTTAAAGTATTTTTAATTTTAAAATTATTTATGCCATACTTAATTTCACAAGCATGGGAATGAAAGTAATTAGAGGATCCTGAAAAAAAAATAAGAGTGTCTGAGAGACTGGCAGAATGTTTCTGAGAGAACCTGAGAAAGTTGAGAACCTTTCTCAACTTTCTGTAGTAGTGATTTGGTCAAAGGGATAAACATGAATAGTAAGGTCTTGAGATCATCTTTTGTCTATTACTTTTTAACTGTTTCTCCTTTCTTTTGGAATTCCTATTTTATGCTCATCTTGATCTTCTGTGCTTCTCCTTCATGTCTCTTGTCACTGTGATTCCAATTTCAAATGTTTTTTCCTCAATATTGTGAGATTTTTTTTTTTAAATTTTGTCGCCAAGATCATTAATTTGGTTTTCTACAATGTCTAAGCAATTTTTTAGTTCCTACAAATGGGGTTTTTCATTTTTGGAATTATGTTTTTGATTTCTAAAGTTACCTTCTCGTAAGCCAAATGTAATTCATAGAGTGCATAAAATACAAATAAATTGGTTATCAGGCAGAACACTTGTTTTTAATACTTGCAGGAGAAAGAAATCTTACCTGGGTTCTACAGACAGCAGGGTGTAAATTGTACTGAAAAATGCCCTGAATACTTTAACACGACAAACACAATGGTAAATTTCATTTTAGAGTTGGGTTAGCTCATTAGCACTAATGACAGAGGCCATGGCTTATAACTAGGGTCTTGTTTTGCCTGGACAGTCCCAGCATAATTATTAACAGTGTCCCACTACATTCTCAAAAGCCTTCCAGTGTGGATGATAAATTACATGGCCACCCTGGTTATAATGAGTCGGACAGTTAGCTTAGTTCTGTTCCATTTCCACAGATTATCCTTTCTTCCAAAACCTAATGAGCCATTTATAAATGTGCTGGTCTTTGTGGTGCCCAAGGAGATAATTTGCATGTTTGTATCTTTCAATACATTTATTACAGGCACTAAAATGTTTTACCAATGGTGGATCAGTCGTGGCATTTTATGTAGGAAGAATAACATTATTTATTTGCAGATTTTCCTGCTTTCTCAGAACATATGATTAGAGAGTAATAATGAGTTTTAAGAAACAAACAGAAAATTCATACATCCAATTAAATATTCTCTTTATTCAAGTGGTTTTCTTCTAAAGCTATACCTGTACTTACAGACTTTGTTGTTACTTATAATATTTTAATAGCTTCTCTTTTTATCATTGTTGTTGGAGCATATATTATATTTTTAAATAGCCTTTTTGGAGGATAAGTTTGTTTTGAAAAAGACTGAATTTAGTTGAAGCAAAGTCTATGGATAAAGTGGTTAGTTCATCAAGCTGGGCTAGTACTTCTCTTGTTTAATAGCAAGTTATCACTGTCAATCAATAAACCATTTTTCTTTCTGCATTTATAAATAAAATCTGAAGGCAACACCATACAAGCAAGTAAAACAAATGCTTTGAGAAATAGCAATATTATTTGAAGAAAGGTATATATTGTTAATGGATGTGTCATTCCGGATACTGATTTGAAAATCCATTTGACTGCTCTACAAAATAGATGACCCAGAACCAATGAACTCGCCCACACTTGAATATTTTTTCTTCCCTAAGGTGCTTCAATGTGTATTCAAATGGCAGCTTTTAATCTCGTAGAGATCATTTTGTGCCTTCTCATTTGATTTTCATCTTTTCCTTTTATCTTGGCTCTTCT
>NW_006441062.1:110761-124789 GCF_000325575.1 Pteropus alecto | reverse complement strand
TAATATGTGTCTGTACAGACTCTAGAGTAAATGCTTTTCTTTTCTTTTCTTTTTTTTTGGCTGTTGGTGACCTGACATTCAAATTAAAAAAAGTAGTAGGACAAAACAGACTTCAGTGCCAAAATACCCCTTTCAATCTTGTCCAACCCATTAGCAGAAGGAACACCTTTGCTGGCCCTATAACCCAGCCCTATACAATTCATCCCTTTTTGACATGGTTTGCTTTCCATGAGTACCCTTGTTTATTTTTATGTCGGTTTTCCTCATTGGGTTAGAACATAAACTTCAATCTGAACTGCTGTTTCGCCTTACTTTACAAATGATGCAGAGAGCAATTATGAAAGTGGAGGTTAGTGGAATTATATTTAATTTCTGGGGCAAAGGAAACATGAAAATAGACTGCAGATAAATATGTAAAGTAATGGTTATAGCTGCTGTAAAAGAAGCTCCGTGAGGTTTTAGCTACAAGTAAAAAAAGAGCAAGGTAAATTTTGTTTGTAAATCCAAATTCTATTTGTGATGGGTTTAAGAATTTAGGTAGAAATTCTAATCATTGTTGTCAGGTAAAAAGAATATACAAGAATATATTAAGGGCTGAGAAATGAGGAGAGTTTGCCACCTGGTGGTTCTTGAAGGTATTTTAGCTATAGTTAGAGTTATATTTCTATTTAAAATTAGATTTTCAGTAAAAAAAAAAAAGGTTTAGAAAATACTTTTTTTATGGAAACTATCATCTTAAGACCATATAAAGTTTTTTATTTTATATTTTTAAATTAGTAAGCAGTGATTAAATTCAAAGTGTAACAAAGTGAACTTTATTTTCCAAAGTTCACAGTTTCATAAAAAAGATAGCTTGGTTGAGGAGATTTTATGTCTATATCCAGGTTTCACTGTTGATATGTACATTCCACTAATATAACATTTTGCAAATAAGCACAAATTTAATATTTTTACCCCAGGATGTGGGTATTTTTATCTAATAAACAAAATCCAAAAGCTTTCTAATACCGATTTCTTATGCTAGAATATTTATTGCATTTAATTTTAATATCTTATAAAATAAAAAATCTTTTATTTATGGTTAGTGATCTATCCTGGGTTTTGCCATGGATTTTCTAGATAGCTAGATAAATATTTCCATACTATTTTATTTAATAGTTATTTCCAATTTTCCTTTGGTGTTCATATTTTTATTTTAATATCTTATTTATTTCTCACAATTTAAATGATTTTTATATTAATATACCCCTTTCTGTAAAAACTATTACCACTGAATTCATCAACCACCTGACAAATATATGAATAAAATGGATTTTTACAGCTTGTCATTTGTAATTACATAGATCCGAGATCAGCCTGTTGTTGGGCAGCTGATTCCAGACTGCTATGTAGAACTTGAGAAAATCATTTTATCAGAGCGTAAAAATGTGCCAACTGAATTTCCTGTAATTGACCGGAAACGATTATTACAACTCGTGAAAGAAAATCAACTGCAATTAGATGAAAATGAGCTTCCTCATGCAGTTCACTTTCTAAATGAATCAGGTTTGTATGTTTGTTTGTTTCAAGTCTTTTCAAAGCTTGGCTGTAGTAGTCTATAAAAATGGATATGAACCCTGTTAGAATTTACATTCAATATCTAACTAAATATCTATAGCATTCTTTAATAGACCACTGATTTTTTTTTTCTTTTTGGATGATCATCACATGTATTGGTGTTAAATCATATTTCATATCATAAGAAAAAAATAGAAATCATCTAGGGGCAGTGTTGGGAAGTCTCTGATCAAAAGTTAAAAAGTGTAGGTTCTAGAACTTGACCTTACTACTCAGGAGCTGTGGAACCCTGAGCACAAAGCATAGTATCCAATGACTTTAGTGTGTGTGGAAGTTGCTTGTAAAGGAGAATTATTAATGGAACAGTCTAACAGGGTACTTTGAGAATCAAGGGTTGCCTAAGAGGATGCAGCTACTGAGTGACAGATCTGACTTTGTTGTATTACACATTGGCAGCATGATCTCACAGATGACTCACAAACTGACTTCAGTGCTAATTTTGTACTTGATAGCATAACCTGGGTAGAAATGTGTGATTTTATTTGCGGTACTAGGGTGACTGGAAAGCTGCTTCAATCCCTAGATTCTGTTGTATGAAAAATAATTTTCATGTGGAATATATGTTCCTTCTTCTCATCATTTTTAAACCCATAGCTTCCTAGGATATTCTGTGTTTCTTACCTGTATTTGAAAATAGGATGTCTTTGCAGTGTATATATAGAAAGCCAAAATGAAAATAATGAATTTCTATTTATTTGTAAATACATGCTCTCCAATGCATGTCATTGTCTCAAATATGGTTATATATGATCATTTTATATAGTTTGAAAATACTTTTAGGATTTTATAGCTTGAGACTAGGATGCCTGGGTTATAGTCCCAGCTCTGCCACTTACTATACTGAAGTTTTCTCATCTGTGAAATGAGGAGGTTAGATTAGGTTCTCTCTCTATAAAGCCTCTTGATATTTTTGTATTCTAGATTCCATGTTTAACTGTTTTATTTTTACTACAGGGGTCCTTCTTCATTTTCAAGACCCAGCACTTCAGTTAAGTAACTTATATTTTGTGGAACCCAAGTGGCTGTGTAAAGTCATGGCACAGGTTGGTGTCTTATATTTTTGTGGCATAGTGGTAATGGTTGAAGAGAAGAACAAATGGCACCCAGAGCATTGAGCATTATAGAGTTTGTGTTCAGTTATGACAGAAACTACTGTAAATATAGGAAAATGTAAAACACTTCATATAGAAGACTACTTAAAGGAAAGTTTCATGGAAAAGGGAAGATATCTTAGAGTTCACTGTAATGTCTTTAAAGACAGGTGTTTGTCTCATTCTGTTTCACGGTGCTTTTTTAGATCTTGATGATATCTTTGGTTTGGTTATTGAATGAAAGCTTTGTGGAAGTCCCTAGGGTAAATGCATATGAGAAAATTGTGTTGGTAAGCCTGTGAAACCGCCATCTAGACAACAAGGAGAGGACTTGTTTTGACTCTTGAGAAGGATGGTCTGATCTCTACATGCTTATAGTTTTTGAAAACTTTGGATGGCAGTAGTAATAGCTACCTTTTCTCCATTTATATTTCATATGGAAAATTATTTTTTTTCTGATAATAATCAATTACCAAAGAGTTTAAATTAATTAGTTATAATAATCCATCTCTATAAGTTTACTACAGAAAACCACTCAGGGAGAACACACTCACTAGCTCAGAGTTTCTCAGTGTCAGCATTATTGACTCTTGGGGTCAGATAATACTTTGTTGTCATCATAGGACAGCATCTTTGGCCCTGTAGATATTAGTAGCACCTTCCCAGTTATGAAAAGCCATAATGTGTTCAGACATTATCAAATATTGCTGGGGATGCAAAATCAGCCCAGTTGAGTTTAATTATGAGCTGAGGTGAACTCAGGGAGGATGTCTCTAGCATGTGTACTCATTGGCAATTATTTTGGATTATGAGTATAATTTATAGTTTTGCATGTGGCCCCCTGAATCCCTAAAAGTTTCTAAATTCCAGCTAAGAAAAGAGGGAAGATATTTTGAAGAGGGAACTTATTTGGGGCTAAATCCTATACCACAGAAGTTGAGAGCATATTGAGACAATTTAATTGGCAATTAATAGTAACATGGTAGCTATTACTATTTTGGTAGGTTTTATAAAGTAGATTTTCATCCTTCTGCACATATGCCATAGAGAATATGAAACCAGTGAAGTGGGGTGCTTGAGAGCACAACTTCTAGAGTCACCATGCATGACCTATATTCAGATCTCTTACAATACTTTGTGAAATTTCTTAATGTTTTAATAAGTCTTTTGTTTTTTTCACTTGTAAAATAAGGATTATAACAATGTTATCTTCTACATTCCCTCTCTAGTTCAGTGTGAATGAGAAGTAAATGTTAGCTAATTTCATATTTGACTTATTTGTTAATTAAGGCTTAATATTTTGGAAATGAAAAAAAAGTCTTCAAAACTATAAAGATGTATTCATGTAGTTTTGGAAAGTGTGCCAGTATGCAGCTAAACAAAAAGTATGTGAGATATAGATGAATTCTGTACAGCAAAGAAAGTTTTAAATATACTCTGAAGATTTTGTCATCCTAAGTAGAACACTATAACTCTCAGAAAATAACTAAACCGTATATAGTCAAGAAAAGGCTAATGTTGCACTAAAAAGTGGTCTTTCCTTGTGAACTGGGAACATTTAAAGTTGCACACACATGGATAATATTTGAGTGGGAGTATTTTATTCAGTGGATTAAGGAAGTGGTTTGTATCAGAAACACAATCTTTTAGCAAAAACAAATTTCTGCCATGACCACGGTAAAATCTCTGAAGACTCTATGGATTAATTAAGTTGAAACTCCATGAACATTCTTCTCATAAGCATAGTTATACTATAAACATGTTAATTTAAGCGAAAACTAAGTCAAGACTTTTAACAGCTCAGTTATTTTGAAAGATAGATCTAAAGGGTCAGTAAAATGATAATTTAAATTTTTTATTAACTTAAAAATAAATAACATCATTTTAATTTATGCTGATATAGTGAAATGTAATGCCATTTTCACTGGGGTTTAAAGAGAATGAAAGCTATAAATAATCAAGTGAAAACAAGAATGACATCTGACACCCATCTGCAAAAATAAATAGGGATATTCACCTCCATGAATCATCAAAACAAGGGCAGGAATAATTTCATGGGGCAGAAGCTCTAATAAGCCCACCTTCCCTCTATGTGCCCTGAGCTGTTAGGTCACTAAACTTATTAAAGAAGGTTTCATCTAAGCACAGAGAAGTTTGCAAAACTCATTTAACCGTATGATAAAAGATATGAAAGGGACTTATTGAATTAATCAGGTGAAGTATTAGAAAGCTCGCATGGCAACTTAATTTTGATAATAACATGTGTGAGGAATTTGGAAAACATTCTTTCTTCATATAAAAGTATAAGCTAGACTGAAAGAATATTAGCAGGTCTTTTAAAGGTGATAGAATTAAGATAATATTTCAGTTTTCTATTGCTATTTAATAAGGTACCCCAAAACTTGGAAGCTTAAAACATCAACAGTTTATTATTTCTTATTCTGTGGGTTGATTGGATTCTGCTCCACGAGGCCTTGGCTAGGGTCATTTACTTGGCTTCCTTTGTCAAACTGGGCTGGAAAGTCCAATAGGGCTCCACTTACATTTTGATGTATCGGTGTTCCTCCATGTACCTCTTATATGACTACTCCTCCTAAAGTATAGGCCCCAAACTGGTACTACGTCAGTTCTGCCACATTCTAGTAACCAGAGCAATCACAAAGCCAGTTCAGATTCAAGGGGCAGGAAAATGGACCCCATTTCTTGATGAAATGAGCATCACCCATGTGTAGGGAGGAAAAGAACTGATATATCCATCTTTGGAAACAATCTACCACAAAGAACGGTAGCACATGTAGATATACTAAAAAATAAAATAAAATCAAGCACAACCCTCTTAAAATCAATTTGTCTAAATAAAATAAATTAGAATAAGTATATAATAATGGCTCGTATATGAGGAGTTACTATGTGCTCTTCAAAGATTATCTCATTTAATCTTCAGAGCAACTCCTTTAAATGATACTATAGTAACCCTATCGAAGATGTAGAAATTGAGTGACAGGGAGATTACATAATTTATCCAAAGTTACACATTTAGGAAGAGGTAAAGTTATTAGGATTTTAGACCAAGTGGTTTGACCGCAGTAGGTATAAACCTAACCATAGGATAAATGCTACAAATTTAATTTTCTCAAAATTCATTATTCAACCTTATTTGTTCAACACCTACTAAGTTCTGGCTATTATTCTAGTGCTGGGGCTATCACAGTAGGCAAAACAAGTTCCCTGTACTCATAGACATTCAAATGGAAGGAAATAACCAATAAACACTTATGTCAGGGTTACAGGGTGCTACAAAAAAATATAAAGTGTAGTTAGGGATAGAGAGTGAGTTGTCAGACAAGGTCTTAGTAACTTAAAAACGCTAGAACAGCAAACAATTCTATTTATCGCCTAAACTGTAAGAATGATCTGGGACTTCTATAAAGTGCAAAATGTAGGAGAAGTCACAAAATACAGTTTTTATTATTTAAAAACTCATAATAGATTTTCATTAGATATCATTATGTTCAATCATTCATTTATTAATTCAATAAACATTATATCTACAAAATATATACTAAGTCAAGTCCTTGGGCCTAAAGGACTTTACAATTCAACATTTCAGCCAATTACATAAAGTAAATAATGTTTGCTCCTAATTAAATATCCCTTCAACATTATAGATGTATTAAAGAAATTAACCACAAATCACTTTTAAAAATTAATTTGGCTATGTAAAATGAATAAGAATATGTAGATAGTAATGGCTAACATATGAAGACTTACTGTATGCTAAAAATTGTCATATGTACTTGGCATGCTTATGTGTATTATATCATTCCATTTTCATAGCAGTCTAAGGGACAGTCACTTCTATTATCTCATTTTACAGAGAAGGAAACTGGCTTAAAGAAATTAAGTACCTTTCTACTACTAGTTCACACAGCTAGTAGTAGAGCCTGATTTGAACCTGGAGTCTTCTGACTTATATTTTTAACTGCTATGATGATGATCAAAGCTCAAAGTATGATCTCCACATTAGAATCATCTGGGTTTCTTGTTTAAAAAAAAAAAAAAGATTCTCAAGCCTCATTCCAGACCTACTGATCTCGATTTTGAGTAGAGTCAACAAAATTCAGTAGTTACTTTGTTTGAGAATCACTAAACTATATACTACACTGCCTTTCTCCCCATTGATGGAAGCCTACTATTATATAAATATAAAGTAACACTTTTATTGCAAGCCTGAAGCGATAACACAGTCTAGAAGATAATTTCCCTAGAAATATTATTAATGAAACTGTAATAGAACATGGGGTATTAGATTTATCTGTTGAATTTGAGTTGGAATCATTGTTTTCAGAAGATCTCCATAGTTTTTTATCTGAATTCACTCCTTTAATTTAATAAATTGTTGTTGTTGTTTGTTTGTTTGTTTGTTTTGAGGAAAGTGGATGCCCCACTGGCCTTCTAGGCTACACGGCTGATAGCTAGAAATTTAGGTCCTATGTTATACCTCACAATGTTAAACGTGTTCTGATTATTTTCACTGAGCAAGGTGACACGAATGCTTTAAATTCAAAACTTTTCAGAAAATAAATTCCAGTGGTTATTTATGTTTAAATCTTTCAGATTTTGACAGTGAAAGTGGAAGGCTGTCCAAAATATCCTAAAGGAATTATCTCACGTAGAGATGTGGAAAAATTTCTTTCAAAGAAAAAGAAATTTCCAAAGAACTACATGCACCAATACTTTAAACTCCTAGAAAAATTCCAAATTGCCTTGCCAATAGGAGAAGAATATTTGCTGGTTCCAAGCAGGTAAACCGAAACCTAAAAGTTTAATTATCCTGTGGAAACTCACTATCTATTATATTGTTTTAACTGTCAAAATAACTGATCTATGATAAATGTACTAAGTAATTTTTTGCTTCTCATGTAAACTTTCTTCTAAAGTATACATTTACTTTTAATAAAAATTAGACATTTTTTGACATTTTAAAGATATAGTAAAACATTTTATGTATATAATTACTATTTGGTTTACCGTTGCTTAAATTATTTAAGAAAAGTAAATAGTGAAGATTTGTATATGTGCATGTATGTGTGTGTATGTGTGTCTCCTTACACGATACTGAGAGAATTATTATATTAAGCAAGTTCTGGGGAGATGTTGAGTTTTTAACAAGGGTGTTAAAATAATTTATGGCAGTGAATTTTCAGAGAAGAGGGGAAATATAATGGAGGCCTAAGTTCTAGCCCTGTATTGTATAAATTTTTCTTATTGCTTTATAATCACCCGGAGGAATGTTGTAAAGTAATCTGACATTGAAAAGTGCAAATTGCATTGATTAATGGAATGTAGTCAATTCTAAAAATAGATGTATACTTTTTTCTAGGACAGGCAATTTTTTTCAAGTTTCATGTAATCCCTTGATACTTGTCTATGCAGAACTAATTGTGTTTATTTATTTATTAATATAAATAGAATTGCTGAAAAAAATTTCATGCATCTACTATATCTGAGCATGCATTCGAATTGATTAAATAACCATTTAATTTTTAAAATAAGAAGAGCATGCAGCAGAAGAACATTATGAAAAATGCAATTGCTTAGAATATTTATCATCAATTCATCAATGTTAAGGAGTAAAGCACATTGGTCAACATGGTTAGGTGTTTTATGAAGCTATATCATGATGGTGCCCTTTTTTCCCTTTAGTTTGTCTGACCACAGGCCTGTGATAGAGCTTCCCCACTGCGAGAACTCCGAGATTATCATTCGATTATATGAAATGCCTTATTTTCCAATGGGATTTTGGTCGAGATTAATCAATCGATTACTTGAAATTTCACCTTACATGCTTTCAGGCAGAGGTATGTATATACTGAAGAGTTAATATTTAGAAAAGTTAGGGGAAAGCATATTAAAATTAATATGTCATTTTCTCAGAGTTTACTTATTTATAAGCCAGCTGAAAATCAGAAAATAAGTTCATAAACCTCAGATTGGCCATATATATAAAGACACATGTACTCATATAAGTTTATGGAATTTGTCAAGAAGAAAATTCCTCAGGTCTTCACTCAAAGCCTATTTGTTCATATTTTAGACTCATTTACAGTAAGTATGAATATCTTGTTTTCTAAGCTAAAACAGACTAGAAGCAACAATTTTAAAAGATGGATTACTAGGAGTCATCAGTTTAAACACATACATGAACAAAGAAAAACTAGAAGTCATCACTGCAAAGTCAGGGAATTTTACTCAACAAGTGTAATATCCTGATCATTCAGACCATTCAGCATAGAGACTGTAATAACTCTATTCAGCTGCACAATCCCTGAGGCGTTTATAAAAATGGGTATTCCTAACTCTAGCTCTTCCTTTTGTAAGAAAGAACGGTCTTAGGGCTCCAAAGGGAAAATATTAGAAACATTTTTTTGCTTAAAAATTAGCTTTATGAAGGTGTCACTGGGTTCTGAAATAAGCCTTATCTTACTTGCAATTAATCATATATAAGTAATTACATTGCATTAAAATGTTCAAGAAGTTTTGGTTTTAGTATGACCATCAACTTCTTTTTAAAAATTGTGAGAACTTATTGATGATTCTCTTTTGTCTTCTATTAAACATATTAAACTATTTGACACCATGAACCTGAAATCTTTCTTAAACTTATCTACTGAGGATTTTGTTTATTTTATTGCAAAATTAAGGATAAAATATTTAGTATCATTTAATAGCTAAGGATGAGGACTATCAATAATTATTCCAATACTTTCTTTCAAAACAAATGTACCTCTATTACTTTCACTTGGGCTGTGTATAAAGATTTTTTCCCCCTTTATTTTATGGAGTAGTTAATAATTAATGGATACACTTAGGTCCATTTAAACTTCTTTCAGAACGAGCACTTCGCCCAAACAGAATGTATTGGCGACAAGGCATCTACTTGAATTGGTCTCCTGAAGCTTACTGTCTGGTGGGATCTGAAGTCTTAGAAAATCACCCAGAGAGTTTCTTAAAAATTACAGTTCCTTCTTGTAGAAAAGGTAAGGAAATTAATGTAAAATTTTGAAATGTACCACTAAAGAAATCTAAACTTTTTAACTTTATAGTTCCTCTTTTTTAGCTTTGCAACAGAATAAAGGTCAGGTAGAGTGTTGATGAGCTCTTCTTTGGATTATATAGGCTGTATTCTTTTGGGTCAAGTTGTGGACCACATTGATTCTCTCATGGAAGAATGGTTTCCTGGGTTATTAGAGATTGATATTTGTGGTGAAGGAGAAACTCTGTTGAAGAAATGGGCATTATATAGTTTCAATGATGGTGAAGAACATCAAAAAATCTTACTTGATGACTTGATAAAGAAAGCAGAAGAAGGTATGTGTTGATACAGCTTACAAATGATTTTAAGTGATCTTTCAGTATTTGTGGAATTTTGTAAGAAATGTAGAAAATATGTTTATCCATAAGAGATAATTTAGAGGATACTACATTCAGTTACAGTGACAGTTCAGAAAAATGAATTATGTTTGTTACCAGTAAGATCTCGTGTTCTAGATTCAAAAGAGTGTTGGTTTGAGGGTATGAATACTGGCACATTGATCAACGTAACTTCATCTGTGAAATGGGAAGACTAACCGAACCTATTTCATAGAATTGTTTCAAGTATTAAAGGAGATGACACATGGAAATAACTTAGGAACATGTGAACCATATAATAAGTGCTCCATAAATGTGGTAAAAATAGAGAATAGATAATTTCTTAGTCAGATGTTGGGTAGTCTAAGGCAGTTCTGAATTCTTTTTTCTAAAGAGTGAACCTAAGAATGAGTTTTTAAAATTCCAATACATAGATATTAATTTAACCTTTAAAACTTTCTCAGATTTTCTAGAGAAAAATAGGATTGATAAGACAATCTAAAAGACTGATTAGAACTCATAGAAAATATGTGATATATGATTATTTTTGAAAGTCAAAAGTGCAAATTTATACACGTCCTTTAAAGGTTTTTTTTTTTTTTTTAATGTTTCATGTACTTCTCAGGAGACCTCCTAGTAAATCCACATCAACCAAGGCTCACCATTCCAATATCTCAGATTGCTCCTGACTTGATTTTGGCTGACCTGCCTAGAAATATTATGTTGAATAGTGACGAATTGGAATTTGAACAAGCTCCAGAGTTTCTCTTAGGTACTATTTTTGTTGGTTTAAAATGAAAATTAGGATGCAGTTTTTCCTTATAATCTATAAAATATTCAAATATAATCATATTATCATGATTTTTCATGCCCTCATATATTTGTCATAACATTTTTTCCCCTTTGGAATGATGTATTTTAAAGTAATATGTTACAGATCTGGAATTTGCTTTACACTCATTCTTGTAAACTAGATTTGAGATGACAGTGGGAATACACATATTTATAAGATGTGTCCTTGCATTTGCTTTAGTTACCAGAGGAAGGGGAGGCAGATAAAGATATTTTCAGTTGAGCGATGCAGCCATTTTTCACTCTCAAAA
Source organism: Pteropus alecto (assembly GCF_000325575.1). Taxonomy (NCBI): domain Eukaryota; kingdom Metazoa; phylum Chordata; class Mammalia; order Chiroptera; family Pteropodidae; genus Pteropus; species Pteropus alecto. Next base: position 113,565 of record NW_006441062.1, on the reverse strand, counting down.
AGACAAAGTGAACTGACAGCTGTGGGGCTAGGCATGGAGCAAAGAGCTAAGTTATTTTTTTTTTTTAATTTCTGACTCCGGAATGACCACAAAAAGAGTTTTGGAGAAAAGATGATGAATGTGGCTTTTGATGGAATGTGGTTGAAATTTGGAAGAGCATGCTAGTAGAAATCTCCAACACAAAATTATAAATATAGAATAGAGTTCAGGAGGTAGCTGTGGATATAAATGAAAATGTGAAAATTCTCTACATATAGAGATAGACGCAGTTAAGGAGTGAATGAAGTACTTGAATGGGAGTGTGTAGTTGAAAGATATAGGAAGACTAGGGACAAAATCTTTAGGTGCATCTTAATTCATGGAGTGGAAGAAGGAAGAGGAAGCATTAAAGGAGACGATTCAATGAAAGAAGTGCGTCAGATTTATCTTCAAGTATACAACACGTAATTACAACAGACATAATTTTTCTGCTTGGACAGATTAACTTATGTGCTTTGTACTTTTTTTTCAAAAGGTGATGGCAGTTTTGGTTCAGTTTATCGAGCAGCCTATGAAGGAGAAGAAGTGGCTGTGAAGATTTTTAATAAACATACATCACTTAGACTCTTAAGACAAGTAAGAAATCCAATTACATTATTACATTAAATCATGCATTGTTAATCTTCTAGAAATCTTGTATTTCATATGTTTGTGAAAATGCAAAATGATGACATTCTCCAAAAAAGTTTACTAGAGTTTAATTATGAAATCCCACTTTGTCCCCCTTCCATGGAGTAAAAAAGTTTTGATTCTCTTGTTGCAAACAAAGAAAAAGACAGTTTTCTGAGAATTCTTGTTCTAGGCTTCACAGTTATATACTTTAAGTACAGAAAAAAAGAGAATACCTCTTTTGAGGTCTTGTATTTCAAAGGAGCCAAAACCCATACACAATAACCCATTAAAAACTTTTTTTTTTTGGCCTCAGTTAAGTCACATGTTCTTTTCTCAACAAGCACTTACATTCAGGGCAATGCTGTGTACTGATTGGCTGAGGACTGTGTTACTAAACCAATCACTATGTTTGGGGTCAATTCCCCCTAAAATTCATGGGCTGCATAGGTGAGAGTTGGATACCTCAGCAAAAATTAAAGTACTTTTAGAAAGAAATAAAGATGATTGTATGTTGAATGCATAACTGAGAGTAGTCACTCCAGTACTCGCTCTTGTTTTGAATACAGGTAGGGATTTATTTATTTATTTTTCTAAGTCTTTCCTGACAGTAGAAATGAGGGAGAGAGAAAGGGTAAGAGGAGAGGTAAAATCCAATGTGAATTCTGGCATCTTATACCAGAACTCAATTGTTTTTATGTTTGTTCTTTCTTTTTCTCTTGACTTATTAAAAAAATACTTTGTACCTGAATCAGAATCTAAATAACTTATGTAAACTTAAAAAATACATAGTTACAATATCTTAGTTACTCTGAATAATAAAATAATTTTATGTCTGTGCAGAATATCCTGTAGTAGTTTTTATTATTAGTATCAAAAGTTATACTATAGCTCTAGGAATAAGTTCATAAACATTTTGTATATAGAGGCAAGTCTGTGAATCAAATTTGGGCGCAATCTCTTTCAAATCTGTAGGCAATTTGTTATATAACTTGATTTTTTCAGCCTAGGTTATTAGTCTTCAATATATGTTTCAATTTTTAGGTAATGTGCTCAAGGAACCCTGTTGGAAATCAGAGCACTAAAATTATATACAGGTCTGATTAGTGCATCAACAGCTGGTTGAACCAAGGAAATGTTTGAAAAACTAGAAACAGTAGAGTGTGCATAATATGCTTTTTCTTCAAAAAAAAAAAAAAAAAAGGAAAAGAAAATTAAAAACTTCAGTGTTTGATGCTACATTTAGAGGGTCATTCTACCGGTGGTCATGAATTGTAGCCAACCTATTACACTCCCCTGCTCACTTTCTCTCAGTGAGCTGCTTTTCTAGGATAGAAAATTTGGCTTCTTTCTTGTGTCTGAAAGTAAACTAACTTGATTTGTTCTCATCAGTTTTAACCAACTGAGCTAATCAGACATAGAAGAAAAAGTATTTTTATCTACTAAGAATATATGATTGCAGTCTGAAGCTTTTGTTTTTGGAAAATCTCCTCTCAGGGTATTCAGCCTTTCTTCGTTAGCTGGCAGATTTCTCGACACTTTGGTTTCCTGATAAATGCAGTTGATCTTTGAAGCTGGATGTTAAGAAACAGAGCTTCTGCACAAATCAATTTAATTTTGCCTTAGCTATGAATTTCATATAAATTATATCTTCAGAGTAAAGTGAAATATGCAGAATAAAAATGCATATGGAATTAAAAAACAACAATATCATAAAAGCGATTGTAAAGTTTCATATGATGTGGTCTAGAAAAAGGATTGTTTCAGAATGGAGACCTCTCTGTTCAAGCTAAAATGTCTCTCAGAAGTCAGAGATTATGGAGAGATTACAACTGAGGATTGCTTTAGTAAGGGTGGTCTAAGGCAGGTCACTCTGAAGAAGTGATAATATATGAGCCAAGATCCAAATGGCAAGAAGCCTTTAGCTCTGTGAAGGGTGAAGAGTTTTCTAGGCAGCAGGATCAGCAAAGGCAGAGACCCTATGGCTGGAAAGAAGGAGCTGGGCATGTGCCAGGGATTGAATGAACACCAGTGTGGCGGAGTGGTGGTAAATGAAGAGGAGAGAGAAACAAGGTGAGGTCTGAAAGGTGGGCTGGGGCCAGATCAGGTCAGGCCATGAAAGCTGTGTAGGTATATGGGATTTTAATTTACAAGTA
>NW_006441062.1:110203-110751 GCF_000325575.1 Pteropus alecto | reverse complement strand
GAGTGATTCCATATATTTCTGAAGCCTCAGAAATTGCCCTCAGTAAACTTTCCTAGTCCTTAAACTGGAGTTAATATGCAGGTTACACCTCACATGGCAGTTGCAGTTGGCTACTAGTGGCTGCTCAGAATCCTGGGCTAAGAAGGATCCTGTGGCTAACTAGGAATCAGTAGATAAGATTGACATGACCTGTCAATTTGACCACATGTGCGTATTCTATGTGCATTAAATGTTCTGATAAAAGCAAAGAAAAGGGAGAACTTAAAATTTTAATTCAAAATAGTTTAAAAATCAGCTGTTTATTCTTGAAAATGTGGGAAATATAAAAAAGCTCAAAGAAGAAATGAAATGTTTGCTATAATTTAATCCAGAGAAAACCATGCTCAAAGTGTTGAGGCACTTAAGGAAGGAGATACTCAGGGCTGATGTTGTATTTATCTTAAATGATTTTTACTTTTTCAGGAGCTGGTGGTGCTTTGCCACCTCCACCATCCCAGCTTAATATCTTTGCTGGCAGCTGGAATTCGTCCTCGAATGTTGGTGATGGA
>NW_006441062.1:68032-110157 GCF_000325575.1 Pteropus alecto | reverse complement strand
CTCACAAGAACCTTGCAGCACAGGATTGCACTGCATGTGGCTGATGGTTTGAGGTAATTAATTAGGTCATGTGGTTTTCTATTCAGTGTATGACAAGTATTAGCTCAAACTTTCAGGCTCTGAGAATAGCCCTTCTTAATAACATTGTGCCATAGTAACATTTCACTAATAATTTGGGTGAAAGACTACCATCTCCTTGATTAAATTTTAAAATTTTAAAAAACAGAAGTAGGAAGACCATGTGGGAACTCATAGCTAGTAGTAGTAGAGATTGAACCCAGGAGTCTTGCTCTAGAACCGACGTATGATCTTAACTTTGTTTTGACCTGCCTCCTCTAAAAAAGTAATGATTAGCCTTCAAAGTAGCAAAGAAAGTGTCAATTATCATGGGTAATTCTAATAAGGAAAGGTGAAGGGTACTAGAGTGATTTGAGTTGGGTTGTTCTGTAGGGCTGTAATGTGTCTCGGAGGGACACCCAGCGCAGCAGCTGGACAGCCCTAGAGAGGCAGCATAGCAGTGTGGAAGGGCCACAGTCTTTGGAATCGAAAGACAGGGATAAATCACTACTCCACATGCTTAGTAACTGTGACTTTTTATCTCTAATTCTCTCTTTTTTTAAAAAAATAGTCTATAAACTGTGACTAATAGTTAACGAGAAATGTTTCGAGCGCATTTGTAATAATCGAAGACATCCTGAATTAAACTCTTGATTTCCCCTCCTTTGCTGCTTCCCCACAATCATCCGTTTGTTTCACCTCATAGTCATCTTTTATTCCTTCCTTTCTCTCATATTCTACACCTAATTCTTAGACAAATATTTTCAGCTCTGCTGTCACATATATCTCAATGCAGCTACTTCTCACAACTTCTCTCCCACTGGAGTCCAAGCTGCTGTCATCTCTTATTGCCTAACTGGCCTCCCTGCTTTTTTGCCTTTATCCCATATAGTTTGTTCTTCACACAGCAGCCAGAGTGATTTTTCTACTATGGAAGTTGGGTCAAGTCCATCTCCTTCTTTCAACCCTCTCCTACCTCCCTTTCTGGTCACTGTGCTCAGCCATTTATCTTCCTGAGGTTTCTTAAACATGACAGAGGTTTTATATCAGCTCATCTCTTGGCCAGCAACGTCTGACCACAGATATCCTCTTGGCTCACTTCTTATTTCATTCAGTTATCTTCTCAGAGAGGATGTCCCTGATTACCAGGTGTCTCTACTACCTATAGCATTTATTGCTGACTGGTATTCTTTATGTTTTTATTTAAAATTTTTTTTTGTTAATTGCCTATGTTTGCCAGTAGAATCTAAGTGTCACAATAGTAGGGACATTTTATTTCACTCATTGTTGCATCCCCAGCACCTAGGACAGTGGATCCTCAGTAAAGATATGTTGGCATCAAGGAGAGAGGGAGAAAGTAGAATGGAAGAAAACAGTGCCTGGCCATAGTAGTCACACAGTGGATGCATATTTCCTTCTCTTCTGAAATTCTGTGTCTATTCTTTTTGGACAGTATCCAGAAATGTAAAGGGAATGGACAGTAAAGAAAAAAAAAAACAAAAAACAAAAAAACACTGCTCACAAACAAGCAAAACTAAACCTGGAAGATACAACTCTTAATAATGTATAGAGAATATAATAAGTGCATAAAACTTCCCTTCATGAAAGAGTTTAGAAACCTCTGAAAAAACATGCAGAGTATTAAATGAAACAGGAATGCAGAGACTTGGGTTTGAGTTGATATATCTACTTTTGAACACCAGGGGGAACCTTGTGTTAAATTAATCTAGACAAAGTGCAGATTCGTCTCATGTATTTCAGAGCTGTCTAGGTCACTTTCTTTAATTTAACTAACTACACATCCCAGTTTTTTCCTAATTCTTCCACATAATACCCCAAGTGCTCATTTATAAAATGAAGAATTGCTATTTTTTTTTATTCGCCACAGTTTGAAACACCTCATCTCTAAAATAACTTATCCTAGTTCTCCGAGACCTTACTTTAAAAACAATTTCAGCATATTTTCCTATAATTTACCTTATTTGTTCTTGGCATAATGCCAAGACAGCTTTCTGAATTTTATGCTTAAGAGGGTAGTAGATTTCAGTAGCAATCAGTCTTATAGCTGCACTAAATAAAACTCAGTATTAAGGTTTGTCTTCCCAAATATATTTTAGCATAGAGCTATAACTACAGTGGTAGAAAGAGACAATAAAATCACACTTCTGTGGAGCCACTTAAATGATTGAGCTATTTGGAGTGACATACAAAAAATTCCTTCACATTAAATATTCTCTCTTCCGCAGTCTTGCCTTCAACTGTTAGCTTATATCTTTAATTCAGTCTGCTCTTTTGAGCTCTTTATCATACTTCTCAAGTACCTATGAATTCACCTGTATTTCCCATGTTTATATGTTTCAATATATTCAAAATTGAATTTACTTTCTCTGCTACTTCCTCCTACCATCAATCTCTTTTTTTTCTTGTATCTTCTACTAGCTAATGAAGATCTTGTAGTCACATTCAGACCAACCCCCTCCCCCCAAAGTAAGTTTCCATTTGTCCACCAGGTTTTTGGCTATTTTACATTATCTTTTTCATTGATTCATTTATTTTTATGCCACTACTGCTGCCTCGGTCCAGGGGATTATCAGAGTATTTCTTCTAAAATAAAAATCTAATTATCTTTGAGATTTTCCAGTAGTTCCAAGTTATCTGCAAAGTACATCCAAATTTCTTGGCATAGCAACAAAAGTCTTTTTTTTATTTATGCCTCTTGCCTGCCTCTCTAGACTCCTGCCTCTCCACTGCCCTAACTCTATATCCTAACCATGCTGAAGGTCTTGACTTTTCATTGACATCCATGTCTATCTTTATATTTGTTATTCCTCTCTTTCCATAAATTTATCTGCCTAGAGAACTCATTTTCCTTTGGAATTTTTTCACATACCATCTCCACAATGAAACATAACTGTATCATAAAGATGTTTCTTGGGTCCACTCCATGCAGAACTTTGTGTTAGGTGCTGAAGGGGGAAAAGTAGAGATTGTATTGCTCTTCTCAAGGCTGAAAATGTATAGTCTAGTGGGAGAGTCTGCTTTTCTATCTTTACCTCTGTGCTTTTCTCCCTCTGGCTTCCCTAGCATTTGGCACACACCATGTTTCGTGTGCACCCCTGTTTTAGCACCTGCCTCTCCTTCTAAATTGTGACCCCTTGAGATATACTGATGCTAATCACGATTAAAGAATAACTAACTGTGTTTACACTAGTTTTTAAAATATTTGGTAACGCTCATTGTCACATAATGCATAAATTATGGCCGAATTATTTCAGTAAGGCAAGATCTGCACTTGTTAATATTTCAAAAAGCTATTTTGCTATTCTGTTATTAAAACTATACTTTTTAAGATTAAATTCTGTAATTGAACATTTTAACTAACCCAGGTAATTTTTTTCTCCCACTGACATTATTTCAAATTAATTGCAACTATTTTTTTCACCTTTGTTTTCTGAGAGTCTGTGTTCTGTAAATATTCTGAAGGAGACATTCATTATGAAGGATTTGGATGCTGTTCAATTATGTATGACTTGGCTCTAATGTTTTACTTCTTAATCTCCCAGCTTTCTCTTCAGCAGGGCAAGAGTAGCTAATGGCCTTTCAGTAAGCCCTTAGTAAATTTTTCTTTCTTTAAGGTCAACTTCATTAGTACATTTATCTTATTTTTCAGCCAAAAATATGTATACTGAAATGAATGGGCCTAATGTCAAATGTCTCCATGCAGGGAGAGAAAGAATCTTCTGCTCCATTAATTGATGTAGTTAAATGATGCATGCACTTGAGGCCAACATGCAATGGAAAGTTCAGGGTGTTGCTGCTACTCTACCCTTCCTAATCCCTCTCACAGTGATTGGTAATGGCGTAAATATTTACTGATAGAATATGAAACCAAACCAAAAGCTACAAACAAACAAAGGATTTAAACTGAATTTAGCAGATGTGTAAGGAAGACATTAATAGAGTTACTTTAGTATTTGGAGCACAGTGGTAGCTCTCTGACCATGTTTCCAAAATGGACAAGACCTGGTTGAGATTAAAACTTTATTTTCGTGTTAACTAGTTTTTAATCTTTACTGTCAGTATCTAACTCTAGCTGCTTATGGTCGAATGGGTCAGTCTCTAAAACAAAGACTTTAAAATCACCCAAGTCACCTTTCCCAAGATAGTGTTTTTACTCATCATCTCAGCTCCCAGTCCAAAATGTTGTCAACCTTAATTTTTAATAGAATTGCATTTAAAATAAATTACATATTTAAAAGGATACAGTATTGATAGCTAGAAAAGTCTTTTCTTTTGATTCATTATTATTGAAAAAGTCAAAAATATTTTCCAAAAGATTAGGAAGCATTTTAGTCAGAAAAAAATAAATAGCCAAAGAGAAATAAAATAGAGTTTAAAAATCTGAGATAAACTTGTATGTGGAAAATCAAAACTATTAAATAAATGAGAGTTAGAACAAAAGTCTATCAACTCTTATTTAGCACATTTACATTTTAAACTAATTAAAATATTCATATGATCATTGAGGGAATTCAGAATTTCTTTTAAGTAATAAGAAAAGTTTCCAAAAATTGGGACTTTGAAGTGGTTGTGCCTTAAGTTTAAATTACTCACTTATCAGGATTGACCTGTTTTGATTTTGTTTTGTTTTTTAAAGCATAAGCTTGCTTTGTAGTATTGGACTTGTATGTTTTGATTTCCTTCTACAATACCTCTGAATGTTGAAGGTCACACAGCACAGAATTTTTTTTAATTTGTATGGTAGATGTACATATTTAAGGAAATCATGACAAAACTTATAATAATATAATCACATTTCAATAAGCTTGTCTGTGCATTTTCTGGCAGATACCTCCACTCGAACATGATTATATACCGTGACTTGAAGCCCCACAACGTGCTGCTTTTCACCCTGTATCCCAATGCTGCCATCATTGCAAAGATTGCTGACTATGGGATTGCCCAGTACTGTTGCAGAATGGGGATAAAAACATCAGAGGGCACACCAGGTGGGTGATAAGGTTAACTTGATAATCCCCTTGTCAAGAGGGATAAGCCAGTGTCTTCATTTGTGAGTCCAGGAGAATCAGGAGAACACTGTAGCCTATCACATTGTGCACAGAAACTTATTGTATGAGTAATTGTGACTAGTACATTGTGATTTTGATCATTGTATTCTGGAGAACAACAACAACAAAAAGTCAACTAATGTAATTTTTCAGGGAAAAAATAAATTAAAAAGAAAGAATATTTTTTTGCCAAGTTAGATTTTAAAAAGTTGGATTTTAAAAACATCACATACTCCGGAAGTGGTAAAAAGGAACAGCAACAGTTTTAATCTAGGTACTTCTGAAACTTACCTAAAAATGAAGCAAACCAAATTCAGGTTCACAAACCCTTTTTCATAACTCCAAAACCCAAAGATATTTGAAAACCCAAAGTTGTTTTTTTTTTTCTTTTAATAACTGGTTAGGTGACAAAATCTGACCCGAATGGACTTGGTGCTTATGATGATCTTTATTTCTCACAATCATTGTTAATATGTGATGTTTCATGGCAGAAATATAAATGTGTTTGAGTACAGGATGCTGGCCCTGTCCCTACTGAAAATTTATGTAATTATGTTCTGTGGAGCATTATTAACTTTATTAAATAAGAAATATATAAAATTCTAAATACACTGGTTCCAAGAGTTTCAGATGGGGGCTTTGGGGCTGCAGCTCTTGGTTACACTTTCTTCTTATAGGTTGGTACAAGAGTTTATTTTAAACCCTGCATTTCAGTTTTCTTTCTTCATTATTTATAGGTTGTTAATAGTTCAATAGTTAAAAATAATATAGCTTCTCTATTTATAACAAGATGAGTCATGGTTACTATGTAAAGTGAAACATACCTATTCTGGATACCATTATGTCTACGGTCTCCAGAAATCACAGGCATCATCTTCTTGCCTTAGATTTTAATGCTGTTTTTAGAGTTATCCCCAACCTTTTTCTGTCATGCTTGTTCTAATAACCCCATTACTTCTACTATTAACTTTATACAGTGAACTCCATTTCCTGTGCTCTGGCGTTTGCATGGTCTTAACATTCAGACACGTTCTTTCCACATCGCTGTCTACCCCATGGAGTCTCTCCTCACTTTCCCAGCTCCTGTTTCCCTTTTTCTAGTCTCAGTTTCATCAGAATCTCAGGTTCCGATTAATAAGAAACGGTGATAGGGCAAGTGACATGTGCAGACATCTTGTCTTTCAGATTTCAGTTTGAGTGGAAATAAAAAATAGAGGAGTTGATAACTGTTGAGGGAGGACAGCTCTATCTTTAGAAAAGTCTTATATAGTTAGATACTTGTAAATAAAGTTACAGATGGCTTTACATAATCTTGAAGATTGCAGCTCAATTAAAACACTTGCCTAAGATGGAAGAAAATACTCTAGGGGAATATGTGACTAGGCAAAAGATCCGAGGTTGTTCTCTATTCCCTGCCCACCCCAATTTATGTACTTAGAGAAACTGATGGCTCCAGATTTTATTTTTTCTCCAAATATATATCCTCTCATTTGGAAGTAGAATGTGGTAGAATGTGTTTTCTCATAAACATTTCAAAGTATGTTTTCTGGCTGCTAGTGTCTCTGGGTTTCAATAATAAAAACAATAATTAGCATCTCTTGAGCACCTACTACATACCAGTCTCAGTGCCCGGTCCATTAGACACATAGTATGTTTTCTTTACACCAGGGCTGAAAGTTAGCTTTTATCTTCTCATCTGTAAAGTGAGGAAGCTTGAGGATCAGTGAGATTTTGTAACTTGCACAAAGTAGTACAGCTAGAAGGCCAAGATAAGAACTCAATCTAAATGTGAATTGAATCCAGAGCTTTTTGGCTTTAAATCCTATAGTTGCTCTCCTGATCACATACAACTCTAACATGTCTTTCAAGAGGTTTAAATATTCAATCTTAAGTTATCAAAAAACCAAAATGAACAAAGCAAAATGACGGGACCATGAACAGCAAATATTGTCAACTACAGGTTCGAAAAATTTATCTTAAAAAGTAGAATTCCACAGGCCTCATATACTCTCACCTAGGAAATGTTGGCACAGTACAGAGGTCTTCTCGTGGAAAATCTGCTCATTATGCTCATGTGACATGAAGTTGGGCTGGGACGCTCAGCTTGGGTCTGTAGTTTGTTTCCTCTCCACCTGCCAACTGGTCCCTCTATTTGTGGAATAGAAACCTTGCTGTTGAAGTCTTACGCACGTACTTGGACAACATATCTCTCTGCTTCCTGTTGACTGTTCCCTGGTACTCAAGCCTGCCACTGCCCTCCATGGGCTGAGCCAGCTCGCAGCCAGCTCTGTTCAATTCTGTTCAAACTCATGGCCATTCATTTTAGGTATCTGACTTGCTAATTTTAGTCATAGCCTGTCTAAAGTTCAATATCCAACTTATTGTTCATACCAAGCCAGATACTTGTTCCTGATCCCTTTTAATCTGCTGTATCAATGTGTGGTAACATAAATATGGAGAAAGATCATGACAGAAAAACCCATAGCTTGATCTTTTTTGTTCTGCCCTCTCTTCCCCAGGCTGCCTAGTATATTGTAAGTACCTTGGAACTTCTCTTTATCATTACCATATTTATTATTGTTAGACCACTTCTAATCACCTCAGCCCTAAACTCAGCCTCAAATTTTAAATAACAGTAACTGTCACCACTGCTACCACCATCATAAAACTTTTCTTCCCCCGAAACAATTATGTTTGAAAATAAAATCATTCCCTTTCATATGATTTTAATCATCTCTTTGTCTTTTACTTCTAATGGATCTTCCTGTTAGTATTACAACTTTTAACTTGAAAATGTCTAGAGAAACAAAATACTATGTATTTGTTAAATTTTTATACTAACCCATACTGTGGTGCATTCACTCTGTGTGCATGTGAGTGTGGGTTCATTACTGTTGTCTCAGAGAAGATGGTAATAAGAATAAACCCTTCTGTGACATGAACAGTGTGCTTAGTCCTTTGCATGGGTTGATTATCTCATTTAATCCTTATGACCCTGTGACATAGGCCCTATTACTATTCCTGGTCTACAGATAAGGAACTAAACTTAGGACCATTAAAAATGTCAGTAGAGTTGTACAAGATGCAAACCTAAGCAGCCTGCGAGCAGAGCCCCTGGCCAGATACTATCATAGCTGGAATGCAAACATAGAAACAGTTTAGTTATTGGCAAGGACTACAGCACAGTGTCAGTCTACATTTTAAAAGGTAAATATGGGATGGATACTTGCAACTTTTAAAAAAATTTAGAGAGCTTTAACTTTTACTCAGACAATTGGATATGTTATATCCTGTTGGGAGTGACAGTTAATTATGTGTCCTGTGACAGTTACACTGTTGACTAAGATGGATGTCGATTGATGTCTTCAACTCTGCCAACACCCATGGAAATACCATAGTCTTTGGGTAAATAAAAATGTTGGTCTCTGGTTATATACTACCATCTGATAGAGGTTATGAAACATACTCTACTCATATTTCTCTGAAAGTAAAAAGAAAAGAAAATATAAGTTTCTGTGTACTGTGTGATATATAAGCAGACCTAATTCATCTATGGTTACTTTCTTTATATACTCATTGTATTTGTTAAAATGCAGGATTATCTGAAAAATAATTTCTAAAAATAGTTTTTAGACAATGAATTACATTTAAATTATATTTTCCCAATTGTTATGATAATTCTCTAAGAGTAAATTATCCTTATTTTTTATTCATTTATTCAGTGCATTTGGCAATAATTTGTTGAGCATTTACTAAATACCAAACTGGTGCTACTATTTCATAGCTGCGTGGTGTTCATCAGGATTTACTTTTGGGGACTGTTTTCATTTCAGTAAATTGTGATGAGAAAAATAATGCCTATCTCATAGGGTTGTTGAAATGGTAAAATGAAATAGTCTACATAAACAGCATAAACAGGGCTTGGTATAATCCAGTTGCTCCAAGCATGTTAACAGTTACTCTAGTGGTGAATTTGGGGAATGTATGTGGATAGTTTTACCCTCCAGAAGCACATATTCTGCCAGGAGAAATAAGGCTATAAGCAAATAATCATAAAGCATTGTGTCAATTTCAATAGGAAATCTAGTTCAAGGTACAGTGATAGCACGGAGGACCAAGTGATTAACTGAGCTACGGGTCATCAGGATTTCCTTCATAGAGGAGGTGATTCTGGAATTATATCCTAAAAAATAAACTGGAGGCTTGAGAAAAGAAAAAAAGAATGGGAGGAGACATTCCAAGGAAAGGTATTAAGGCATAAAACGACTTATCTTATTGAGATAATTGGAGGAAATTTGGTATGGACTAAGAGCTATATAGATGGAGAAGGAAAGATTATTTAGTTAAGTGTTCTTCAGTTTTGGCTATATATTAGATAACATGCAGAGCTTTAAAAAAAAGTATCCACTAGGGCTGAATCCTTTATAGTTTTTTTTAGTAGGTATGGAGCAAGGACTCTCAATTTGGCCACATATTAGAAGCTCCTGAGAGTAAGTAAATATGAATAGAGTTTAGAAATATTCAAATAAAAAAAGCAATGTCAGTTATTTTAATTACTTTTCCTCAGTGGTGCACACTCTAGGCACTGCAGTGGATTCTGGAGATACTGAGATAGATATGACTTAGTTGACTGGTTGGCAGGGTGTATAGCATATATGAAACATGAACTGTAGAGTCAGACTATCTGGGTCTGAACCCTTGTTCTACCACCTAGTAGCTGAGGCTGGAGACATTACCTAACTTCTCTCCTTTCTTATGCAATAATACCTAATAATAGTATATATCCTAGGATATTGTTGTGAAAATTAAATGAGAAATTCTTATAAAGTATTTAGCATAATGCTGGGCATGTTCCTAGCTACCTTTGCTTTCTTGGACTCTGCTTTGTCTTCTCAAGTTGTGGGGGTGGGAGGCTCTGTTTGAGTACCCCTTCTACATGTTGTGTGGTGAGAACTATACAGGCACTGATAAGACTCATTGTGTTTGTTTACTCTCTCTCTCAGGGATCACTGTCCAGTGCTCCATGTGTCCAGTGTTTCATCATATATTTTTTCTGATTATTTCATTGTTTTATGCAGGATGGCAAATCTAGTTCCTGTCTTAGCTAGAAGTAAATAAATTTGAACAGCTTAATACAACAATGTACATTTAGGATTTCGGTTAGCACTTAACATTTCTAGTGTCTGAGGGCCATCAGTACTCAACAGAGTAGCTATAATGTATGGTAGTATGGTGCACGAGTGCCATAGATCATTCAATGATCTAGTATTAGATCATTGATCATGTAGCAATATTTGTCGCTTTGAAGATGCAGAAATTGTTTCTATATCTAGTCTTTCCCAATGGTAGGTAATATTGAAAGTGTTCATTTTCATCTCAAATTAAATTCAGTGGTGAATACATTGAATAGTTTACAAGTTTATTCTTCCTGTTATTACTATGGTGACAAGTTTAGTTAAATATAAGGCAAATTTTTATAAGAACTTGCAGTTGCTGTTTCAGGGAAGTCCTCAGTGATGAGGATACATATATTAGGAATCTATTTTAGCACTATCTTAATTACTCACACAATTATTTAGCTTAGGGTTCGAGAATTATATTATGGCTATGTAGGCAAATGTTCCTATTCTAAGGAAATGCATGTTATCTTTAGGGCTGAAATATTGTATCTGCAACTTAACATGTCAAATATATAATCTATGTAAGGTTACATGGCATATAATATAGCACATATGTGCTTTACATATGATATGTGTAAGTATATATATGTATAGAGAGAGACAAAGAGAGACACAAATATGGGAAAATTGTAACAGTGAATGTGTGTGTGTGTATGTGTAGAAAGAGACAAAAAGTGAACAAATGTGGAAGATGTTAACAATGAGTACAGTAAGGGCTATCATATTCAATTTTGACACCTCTGTCCTTTGACTTTTCATGGCCTTCCAGCCTGGTGAAGGACTGCTAAGTTTCATCTTTTGCTGGTAAGCTGTCCATCAAATAGAAGTGTTTTTGAATTCAGTTGCTTACTCCTTGAAAGCCATGAGTTCATACTTTGTTATGTTTTCCTGGCTGTTTATTTAAACTACTATAACAATCATATACGTCGTTGTAGAACATTTGGAAGTATTAGAAGGAAATAAAAGCTATCTTAATTTCAACACTTAGACATAATCATTATTACATCTAGAAGTATTTCTTTGTGTACATTCTCATCAACTTGTTATTTTGAAAATGTTTAAGCCTACAGAAAAGTTGAAGAATAGTGTAATATACACCCATATGCCCTTCATGCAGATTCATCGATTAACTTTTGTCACACTGTTCTCTCTCTCTCTTTTGTATGTAAATATCTTTGAAATTAAATAACAGACGACATACTATGTCATCCCTGAACACATTGGCATGTATTTCCTTAGGATAAGGATATTTGTTTACATAATCACCACACTCTTATCACAGCTAAGAAAATTCAGTTGAGTTTTGTTACATATTTGGCAAACTTTCTGTCTATTCAGAATTATATCTTACATTTTCCTTTTATTTACATGATATGTCATCTTAAAATGATTTTTAAGTTACTATATGGTATACATTATTTGACCAATTTCCTTTTATGGTTGGAATTCTTTAGATTCTTGATATTTTTACTGTTATGAATAATGTTGAAATTACTTTTTTTTTTGAAGAATTTAAAAGCAATTTATCTCTATTGTGGAATGAAGGTTTTATTTCCCTTTAAAAGAACTTCAGACATGAACTAACACCTGAGAAAGAGGGCTTTTATTTGTTTAAGTCATGGTTTCATTTTTATTTTTCCATTGCATAGAAGGAACACAGTCACGAGTTCTTGAAATAATGAGGGCATTGGAATTTTAGCCACATTAAAGTGACTTGGAGTGAAGTCTAGCAATCTCCTTCCTAACCTTGCCTCTGTTTGAAACACTGCCCTAGGAATAGTTATTACTAGGAATAAGAAAAATGATATAGGAGTTTTTTCCCCTGTTATGTTTCATTTCTTTAATTATGAAACATTACTGAATAACTTATTGTTGAATGTTTGTCTTATTCTTCAAGATCGACCTTGGGGTGAAATGTCTTGGATAGGGCTGTTAATTGTTTGATCAAGTTTGTCTCTTTATAGAGATGACATGGCCTTGTTTAGAGCTTATCTCCCTGATTCTTCATTAGCATATATGCCTAAACATATGCATATTTATTAATATATTTGCTTACTTACAGGGTTTCGTGCACCTGAAGTTGCTAGAGGAAATGTTATTTATAACCAACAGGCTGATGTTTATTCATTTGGTTTACTACTCTATGACATTTTGACAACTGGAGGTAGAATAGCAGAGGGTTTGAAGTTTCCAAATGAGTTTGATGAATTAGCAATACAAGGAAAATTACCTGGTAAGTTTTGTCTATAATAGATTTTTTAAAAATATCATCAGCTTCTTTTTCAAATTATTTAATTGTAGTAGTATACTTAATTCATTTTATAGCTGATAATTCCTTGTTTAGTATTTGAATATTCTTAAATCCTGTGACACATTAGTAAAAACAATCTAATGGTAAGGTAGCAGTTTTAGGCTTTAAAAAAATATATCTCAAATTAGTATTGGTGTATTTGTTATATATTTAGGAGAATACCCAGAAAATGAAATTGCTGTTAAAACTCCAGATTTGGTAACTTTTGTTCTCATTAAGAGTTACTATGTGCTCATTTGCCTGGAGTGTTTTTATTTTCTTGGTGTGAAATAATTTATATGCAGAAATGGAAGCTTGAATTATTTATAATAATAATTTTTAGTAGTAAATATTAATAAGAATTAGTAAACGAGTATTTAATGAGATCAAATATCATTTTGAATGGTTGTTTCATGCTTTTAAGAAATTCTAGAACTTTTGTCATTTATTCCTTGACTATTACTTCAGTTCCCACAGCAAAGTACTTTTTTAAATGTATTTAGCTGCTTCTCATATTTTCTGCTTTCCTTTTCATTTAAGAAATAGTTTTGAACATACACTGTGTGCCAGGTACAGGGATATAGCTTTAACCTTCTTCCTCAGGGGAACTTTAAAAAGTCCCAGCAAAGAGAAATTTATTATCATTTGGATAAACTTTAGACATAATCTGGGTCATCTCCCTTATTTTACCAGTTAGCTTTCAAGAGAAAATTTCCGGGTCTCTGTTCTACACCAACCAGAAGAATGGCATACCTCTTACAAAAACCAAACGTGCACAAACCAACTGTGGGGATATGAGGATGAAAAGTTTGCCTACTGTGAATATTAAAATAAAAAATACTTCCATAAAAGTCTAATTATTATATGAACAAAAGTGTTGTCTTTTGAAATGCAAGTATGAAATGAAAATATATTATTTTATTCAATTTTTATGAGTATCTTTTTTATACCATAAAAAAATCAAAAAATCCTTTTTGATGTCTCTAGGGGAGATAATGCTAATAAAATTGGCTTAATTAATAATAAATATAGGATTATGGAGATCAGTGTTTTCCTTTCCAATGTCTGGACCTTTCACACACATTGAGAGGAAATAAAATAATTGTTCTGATTTGCCTAATGTCGTATCATATGTTTTTGAATGTTTTAGATCCAGTTAAAGAATACGCTTGTACCCCATGGCCTCCGGTTGAGAACTTAATTAAAAGATGTTTGAAAGAAAATCCTCAAGAAAGACCTACTTCTGCCCAGGTATTATTATAGTCAAAATTTATCAATATTTTGTATAGAACATCGAATATATACATATACACACACATACACATAATACCTCCTCTTTATATATATGTTTGAGTGTGTGTCTTTATATATGTGTGTGTGTGTGTCTGTGTGTGTGTATATATATCTCAAAACTCCCATATCCTCCACCACAAGAAGAACATTGCCAGCACTCCAGAAGCCCCCACATGCCTCTTCCTAATTGCATTACTCTCCCTATAGATGTAGCCACTTTCCCAGCTTTTGTGATAATCCTTGCTTTTCTTTATGATTTTACCATTCAGTTTAGTTTTCCTGTATTCATCACTTATTTAAAATAGAATCATAATCACATAGTATTCTGAAATTTTTCAGTTTTCTGAAAAATAAAGTGTGAGTTTCATTCAGGTTATTGAACATAGATGTTAATTATTTTCACCGCTGTTCCATTCCACTGTTTGAAGGCACGACAATATATTTACTTATGATCATATCCATGGATATTAGTATTGTTCCCAGTGTTTTGCTATTGTAAAAAGTGCAGGTTGAATGAAAATTGCTTTCTGGTAAACACCTAGGATTTGAACTGCAGAATTATAGGACATGTGAATATCCAGATTGTTTTCTGAAGAAGTTGTGATAAGTTAACATTTCCATCACCTGTATATTATATCGGTAGCTATTTCTGTATGTCTTTTCCTTAAATTTTGGTTCTGACTTCTTAATTTTTTCTAAATACGTTCAGTCTTGTATATTGATTTACATTTTCCTAATTACTAACAACAATGAGCATCTCTTTATATGTTCATTGGTTATATATATATGTTTCCTCTTCTGGGAAATGCCTGTTTTTGTTTGTTTGTTTGTTTTTGTTTTTGCCCATTTTTCTATTGGGGTATTTGCATACAAATTAAATAAGAAAAAGAGATTCTTTTCTATACTAATTCTTTGTCTGTTATATATTTGTTTTTCTATTTATTTATTTTTTAAATTTATTATTATTTTTATGGTGACATTGGTTAATGAAATCCAGTAAGTTTCAGGTGTACGATTTAACAGTAAGTCATATATATATATATGTGTACATATATATATATATATACATATGCATTATGTGTTCACCTCCCATAGTTAGATTTCTTTCTGTCACCAAATATTTGACCCCTTTATTCCACCTACCTCCCCCTCTCCACTCCCCTCTGGTAACTACTAGTCTATTGTCCATATCCACAAGGCCCTAGATTTTAACTTCTTTACCACTGGCCTCATGAGGTATCCAAAATCACACATCAGTTTTGCCTTCAGTAAGCAAATGCCTTCAGGGAAAAATTGGCTCTAGGATTTAATTCACCTCTCTGTTTTCTATCCTTCTAAGTTTTGGGCCTAATAATTCCTTATGGTATTGTCAAATCTTTAATTTTTTAAAGATTTAAAAAAATAATTTCTTAAGCATTTTAAAGTGTTTGTAGCTTGAAGGTTCTCCAGATAACCTCTTCTACCGTGTTACCAGATATAGAACTCTTTAGTATTGTACACTAAAACAGACTTTAGTAGATCAAAATAAGAACTGTCTTTATGTTGTAGACTTGGTTTTATATAATAATTCATGGAAAAATTTTTGTTCAACTTTAAATTTCCTACTCAAAAATAGCTCAGTACATATATTCTGACTTTATCAAACATTATATAATCTTCTTGGTTATTTACCCTTCTTGTTTTTTTAATTTTGGTTACCACTGGTCTTAATCACATAGACTTTTAGAAAAATATTATCACAGTAAAATATTCATAGTTTAACTATTGTCTTCCTTTTATATTCGATTATACTTTACCTGTATTTTATAGATTACATAACAACCTGGAGTTTTTTTTTTAGTACATAACATATTCAAAAATATGGACATACTTATTTAATCTTTAAAATACACTGTATACTAGGCAAAATGAATAAATTCATCACTTTTATCAGATGAGGTACTGAGAGAATAAGCTCTCAGGGTCTTATGAGTGGCAGGCAAGTGGCTGTAGCACTGGCTCTAATTTCAGTTTTCTGACCCTGATGCTGTTTCCTTCAGTGGCTCTATACTGTCTCTCTAGTTCTTTGGTTTTTAGAAAAACCAAAAAGCAGAATCTAGAGGTGATTTGTGAATTTTGTTACCAAAGATCAAAATTTATTTTCCCTTCAACTGGTAGAAGGTCTATTGTATTTTTGGCCCCAGTATTTATCTTCAACATGATGTGGCTCTGCAGTATAAAACTAAATGAAGACTGGCTCTTGACCCTGCTAAATTTCTGTCATTGGTACTTTTGAAATTTTTCTTTTCAAGTGACAAAACATGCCATCTACACAGAGAGAACATATACAATACACTGTTTAAAAATAAGTATTATTTTAATGTAATACTTTCTATAGTTTTGGATTATTAATCTTGTTTCTCTAGGTGGATCACAGCTAACAGGTTTAGGTTTTTCTTGATAGAGCTATAACATTTAGTTCTACATTATGCACAAGAATATGATCTTTCGAAAGGATATGTATTAACTCGATGTATGTTGTTTTGTTATTTTTAAACTTTCTCAGGTCTTTGACATTTTGAATTCAGCTGAGTTAATCTGTCTGATGAGACATATATCAATACCTAAAAACTTTATTGTTGAATGCATGGTTGCTACAAATCATAACAGCAAGAATGTAGGCATCTGGCTGGGTTGTGGACACATCGACAAAGGACAGCTCTCATTTCTTGATTTAAATACTGAAAGATACACTTCTGAGGTAAATACAAATATTCTTTATATTAGAAATACTATAAAAGCTTACTTGCAAATTATTTTAAATTAATTATGTATTATGTAATTATGTATCAGTTAAAAAGTTATTTAGGAAGAAATTAAATAAAAGCTAATTTAGGAGTATTATTAAATTGGCTTTCTGTTAGAATAAGAGTAGTCAAATGAAATTAAAGTCTTTTCTTCTTTTAAATCACAGTATATGTGTGTCTTAGGTCAGGATCCCTAAAAACAGCCTTAGACAGAGAATCTTATATGAGTAATTTAAGAAAATAGAAATTTTCAGAGAAATACAGGTACCCAGAAAGAGCAAGGAAAGAAGCTCAGCAAAACCGTACTTTTTAAGGAGTTCTAGCGTGTCTTTATCCCATAAAAAACTCTGAACTGTGAATAGCAGCACAGATTTATCCCTCCACCAGGCAAGGAGGCCAGTCTTTCATTCTCACATATCAGTCAGTCATTGGCTGCAATTTTTCCAGGGATAAATTGAGGGATATCATAACCTTCCAGTCATTTCTCAGCCAGCCAGCTCCCATCAGCTCAGGGCAGTTCTGTGGTGAGAGGTGCAGCTCTGAGCTGTTAACAGCCAACACTTGTAGCTGCTGGGGGTAGGTGCACCTGACAGAGGAGCTCTGGACATGGCTTCTTCAAGATGGATTAATACATTGTATTGGCAACTATAAGATAAATTTCTAAACTTAAAATAATATTTTAATGGTTGCCTTGAAATAAACAGTGTGCCTAAATATTATTCTTAATGTTGAAAAATCCTCTTATATTATTGTGATGGAATCTAAACGATAATGAGAAATAGTTTTCAATTTTTAGATTTAGTCTCAGATGCATTCTCGATAGGCAAAACTTGTCTGCCAGTTAACTCATTTATTGTTGAAAATTAAATAAAATTGTGTTATTTTTAAAATTAAAAGCAAGGAATTAAAAGAGGTATGTAGATAACAGAATTTTTTCATTCTATACAAGTTCTAGTCACAAGTCAGAACCAATTTTTTTAGAGTGTTTTTTATTTTCTAAACAGGAAGTTACTGATAGTAGAATACTGTGCCTAGCCTTGGTGTATCTGCCTGTTGAAAAGGAAAGCTGGATTGTGGCTGGGACACAGTCTGGGATGCTTCTAGTCATCAATACTGAAGATGAGAAAAAGAGACATACCCTTGAAAAGATGACTGATTCAGTTACTTGCTTGTATTGCAATTCTTTTTCCAAGCAAAGGTATAGTAGTGGATTTGACCATTGGGGTAAAATTATATACCTTTATATGACTTAATTGTGTGCAAAATTGTTATAGCATCAGCAGAGATTGTTCATTTTTAACATTTTCCTTATTAGTTTGCATATATTAAAGAGAATTGCGAGAGGCCACGAAGATATTTGTTGTTTTTCTGTATACATATCAAACTGAGACATTTATAAACTAGGTCAATCATTTCTTTAGGCCCATCAGCCTTGCTCCTGGTTTTACCTCAGCTGTGTCTCTATCTCTTTGCCACTCCTCACATCAATTTATCTTTTGCAGGGCTCTTCAAAGATGACGCCTCATTCATTCTTTCTTTGAATATGTATATATCAGCAGACTGTTTTGCGCCAGTCTAAAACACATCAGTTAACTATCAAATTGGAAAAAAAAATATAATAAATGATTTCATAAGTTGTTAATTGGTGAAAATACTTAATCATTATCAGTTGCAGGGACCTTATCCCAAAGGAAGTTATGTAAATGGCATAATTTTAGGTCTGAGGAACAGGTTGGTTGCTGTCATATTTGGGGCAGGATGATTCCAGGAAGCATTAAGATTATACCCCATTTGGATAAGTACCCAGAAGTGAAACTAATAATAAAATAAAAATTTTTAAAAAAGATTATACCCCATTTACTTCTCTGGTTTAAATCAGTACTGAAAAATAAATATCAGAAAAATGTAAAACCCACGTTTTTGTCAGCTGAAATATAAACTCCACTGGCAGGTTTTCAGTTGAGATTATTTAGATATTGTTTAGATTATTTAGAAATAATTCATCAGATGGAGTAAAACAGGCAAGGAAGACTTTATTCAAGACCGTTGCAATAAGGGAGAAAGACTGGACTCAACTCTACTGAAATAGAAGGCAGGAGATTTTTAAGTGTTGGAATGAGACAGTGGAAAAGTACTAGAGGACTCTGAGGGAGAGGGGCACATTGTCTGTGATTAGGCCACCTGTGTTTGCTAATTGGTGCTTATTGAAATTAGGCTCCTATCCTCCCACAGAGACTGAGAGATGGGGCACTATCTGTCTTGATAACATTTCTAAGGGAGGGTTCCCAGTTTTTTGAGAAAGACATACCTGAGTTGTAAAACTAGCAAGCGGCTGAACAAAAATTTACATTTTAAATAGGCAGAGAAAGAATTTACAATTGTTTTCTAAATTAAAAGCTGTAAAAAAAGTGAGGTCTGGGGCGTATAGCCAGGAAGAAACCTGTCTGAATTTTATTCATGCTGCGGGAAATGAATGTTAAGCCCATCTTGGCAAGACAAGCGTTCCCTTTGTAACAATTTTGACATTTTTCCTTTTAGCAAGCAAAAAAATTTTCTCTTGGCGGGAACTGCTGATGGCAACTTAGCAATTTTTGAAGATAAAACTGTTAAGGTAAATGTTGAATGCATTCTACATCAAAATTATTTTGTTCTTTGTTTTATGTATGCTCGTTCCTACCTCCTTCTAAATGATTATAAACTCCCTTGGAACAAGGGTCATAAATTCTACTTTTTGTCTTTTTATTGTTTCATAAAGTTTTGTATACAATAGATTCTCTATAAATACTTGCTGATTGTGTGTTTTATATGAATGAACTAAGAATAAAATGATAAATGAGATCTGATTTATAATGTTAGGGACATAAATAATTCTGATTTTATATACGCAAAGTCAATAATTCCTTATAAATATATTGTATGTTTTAAATCTGGTTTGCCACCAAGTTTTTCTTTAGTCTTGAAGAAATCGTTTAACTTTCTGTTCTCCAGATTCTTATTTATCATCAGAATTTATTTCTTCCTCTATCTATTCATTTGTGGATCCATCTATTTATTCAACATCCTACCTATTCATACTTCTTGTTATCAATAAGCTTATTATCTAACGAAAGAGAAGTAGTTATAAACCCTAGGTTATTTACTGTATAATTTTTGCATGATGTGAAAAGATTGGTTTTAGGTTAATATTTTGAATACCACTTGAATGTTTTTAGAAATCCTTTGAACAAATGTATCTTGAATTTTTATTTTAATACCTCTAACCATGTAAGATGGGAAAGTAGTTTTTTAGAAAACTCAAATTTTACAGCACTTAATTCTACAATACTCAGTCAATGTGTTATCTCTTTTTGGCAAAGTGTGAAGGAGCTGCTCCTTTGAAGATACTCAATATAGGAAATGTCAGCACTCCGCTGATGTGTTTGAGTGAATCCACGAATTCAATTGAAAAAAACATTATGTGGGGAGGATGTGGCACAAAAATTTTCTCATTTTCTGATGATTTGACTATTCAGAAATTGATTGAGACCAGCACAAATCAGCTGTAAGTTATTCCCATATGTGACTAATTTACCATTTTATTCATATTTATTTTTTATAATTGTCAATAATTCTGCTGATAATCTCAAATGAAAATCTTTTAAAACACAAAATTTATTTTTCTATTATAAAATTAAACATCTATTCTAGAATAATTAGAAAATTTCAGAAAGTAGAAGGACATTAAAAAATAACCCAGTAATCTTTTACTGTTTATCCACTTGAGTCTCTTTCTAACGAACACTCAAATCCTTGTATTTATCACTGTTCCCACTGCTGCTATCAGGGGCCAAGTTGTCATCTACCATTGCTTGCCAAGTTTACAAGATCTTTCTAACCCCTTTTCAACCTCCAATTGTGCTTCCTTTAATCCATTCTCAACACTGTAGGCAGAGGGATCCTTCTAAAATACAAATCAATCTGATGCCACTCTCTTGCTTAAAACCCTTCAGTGGCATCTCCATGTCTTTTGCATGAAGTCTAAATTCCTTAAGATAGTCTACCAGGACCTTTATGATTTAATCCTTGCTTATCTCTTTAGATGTATATTTTGTAGCCTTCTTGCCCTCTGTGCTTTAGCTAAACTAATTTTGTCTCAGATTTTGAAGAAAGCTCCCTTTCACCCCTAGTCTTCACACGTGGTTTTCTTTTTGCCTGGATGACTACTATGCCCCCTGCATGGTTCAGTCCAAATGTCACTTTCTCTGAGTGGCTATCCCTGGTCCCACCTATGCAGATTAGGTGCTTTGGATTTGTTCTTCCATCGAATCTGTTATTTATCTTCATGGCAGCTATTGCACATTTTCATAGATGTATTTTCAAAAATGCTTTCTTATTAATATTGGACCTACTGGCTGTCTCATTGGCTGAACATTAGAAACCACTAGAAAATAATCTGATGCCTAAAATTCATCTCAGACCAATTAAGTCACATGAATGAATCCTGAGATGGAGCCCAGGCTTTCATATTTTTTTTCCAAGTTCTCAGGCAATTCTAAAGTGTTGTAGGGGTTCAGATACACTGCTATATATTATAAGTTCTCATGGATGAGGACATTTGTTTTCTGTCTTGTTCATAGACGTGTTTCCAAACATGTGGTAAATATTCTGATGGACTCATTCTGTAATTTCCACTTTTAAGCAATTTATACAAGTGGGAAAATATTTTAAAAGAAAGGGCCCCCAGTTCTTATTTTTCACAGAGCATGTTATGAAATCATGGGTGCTAGAGAGAATGCAGACAAGTATCTGACTGTCAAAGATGTTTATCTCCCAAGGGAGATTAGGACACAGTTTCACAGACAATTGGAAATATTTGCTGTCTTCTCAGAAAGTGTCTCCTGTTGTCTATGTCTCTCCTCTGCAAACATCACATCACTAATAAGGGGCTGCTTCATCATCATTCCCTGCTTATCATTATCCATATAAACTGACTGAGAAGTATGATGGAAAGTGAAGATGATCATGGTTTTTGGAGCCACGTGACTCCATAGGACTTGTTTTGAGTCCTGGTTCTGTAACACATTAGTCATGTGGCCTTGAGCAAGTTATTTAGCATTTCTAAACTTTCTTTCTGTAATTACAAATATTGAGATTTATATTTTATAAGATTTCGTTGAGGATAAAATGACATATCATGCATAAATGTCTTATAAATTATAAAACTCTAGGCAATATTTGCACGAGTTTGAACTATCTTCTATTAAATACAGAAAAACCCAGGAAAGAATTCCCTAAAATGTAGTGGCTCTCTAGCAACATATTGTATTTTCATCTCCCTTGCCATAATTGAAAAGATGGAGGAAAAAAGTCTTCCTATCCTAAGGTGTTCTATAGATAGTTACACCCTGTGATATTTTCATGTCATCAATCTATTTTTACTTTTTCCTGGGTGTTCATTCCTCCTGTTCATTCTTCATTCATCCATCTATCCGTCTATCCATCCACTTAACAAACTGCCCGCTTTGTTAACCAAGCAGTTTCTAGAGAGATACTTATACATCTATCTGCTAGATAGACAGATATTATCTATGATGATTCTCTTGGGTTGTGGGTCTATAGAAAAGATATGGTCCTTATCCTTAAGCTATTACATTTATGGTCTGGTGTCAGGGACAAGCTAATAAATACAATCTGGTAATTAAAATCTATAATATTACAACTACATTAGCAGGGGAAAGGAAATGATTGGTCTATTTTGATAGGTTAGGGAAGAATTTCAGAGGAACTGACATTTAAGTTAAGCCTCAAAGGCTAACTAGGAGTTGGCCATGCAGATGGGGCTTATGGTAGCCAATCTGTTTGCAAAATATGTAAAATGCCAAATGTCCTTGGTTAAAAGATAGATGTTTAAAGATGCTTGTCTATTTCCTTTATTTTCAATGAGAGGAAGATGTAGGTTTCTTTTTTCCCCCTCATAGGTTGATGGGCTTGTGTTGATGCTAAGATACTTTTTGCTTTAATATTTGAAAATATTGCAACTAAAATTTGTATTAACATCTTATGTTTTATAACTCTAGGTGTAGATGGCTAACCCTTAATTTCCCAAGCATTCTTGACAATAAGAGTTTTATTGAAACGTCATAAAGTTACAGATACATGATTAAAATTATTTTAGAAATTAAGATATTTTGCATATTTGGGCAGTGTAAAATTTTATAAAGAACCAGATGAAACTGAAATTAAACCAAGAAATGTTAGTCGTAATCTTTATTTTATCATCAAGGGAAAAATATAAAGTAATCAAAATTAAGTAAGGTACCAAATAAAGTTATATATTCAGTTCAGGTTAGAGGAGAACATGAAATAATTGCCAATACTCTAGCCTACTTATTTTTCAAAATAGTTTTAAACTTTTACATGCATTAAGAATAAATATAAGAATTACATGTTAAAACAGAAGAAAAATGAATATGCTGACATTCTTTTGTTCCCCTCTAGGTTTTCTTATGCAGCTTTCAGTGATTCCAACATCATAGCAGTGGTGGTAGACTCGGCTCTCTACATTGCTAAGAAAAATAGCCCGTTTGTGGAAGTGTGGGATAAGAAAACTGAAAAGCTCTGTGAACTAATAGACTGTGTGCACTTTTTAAAGTAAATTCATTGGTTCTTATTTAAAATTTTTATTTTAATGTGGAAAGAATACAACAGGAGATCATTTCCTCTTAACAAATTTTTAGGTGTACGTTATATTATTATTGACTGTACGTTCAATATCTTTGGTTCTTTGTTTTATGCCTGTGAGAGCTGTCTCCTACACTTTAAATTTCACAGAAGGTGAAAGTATGGCTTATATTTTTCCTTTCTACCTCTAAATATAAAATTAAAAAAGAAATTCTTAGAAGTAAAATATTTAATGTTTTTGAGTACTATCTTTTGGTATCCAGCAAATTTCCTTTTGAAAAAATTTTAAAAAGTAGGAACATGATTTTGTTTCTTCAAGGTATTATAAAGAATATTCTCTAATGAAAAAAATAGTACATTACTGAAAATGACTGTACTGGATTTATTGCTGGCTATATAGCTAGTAGTGTCATAGTATTAAATATTACTACTTATAATTAGACTATGGGTCCAAGGATATTCTGCTCTAATGATAGAAAGTCACAAGACAATATAAAAATGTGAGGAGAAAAACCTACAGGACTGACCAGTGCACTGGGGAGGCTCAAAACCCCAGCCTGAAAGCCTAGCTTTTAGTCTGATACAGTGTATCAGAGACGAGCCTTAGACTTTACATCCAGCCCTTATTTGTGTGCTGCTACTGGGAAACAGGACTATTGCCAACCTTATTTGCTAGTTGTTTCCTATTTTTGTTTTGTTTTTACTGTATAAACATTTAGATTATATACTATATCCATAAAATGAGACTTAAACATTTACTTTCCGAGAATCTTCTTACAGTTTTTCTCCAGATGGTGAGGAGCTTTATGCTCAGAAGTGCTTACAGTTTTGCCTGGTAAAAGGTCCCTTATTTCCTGAGGTTCCAAAATTATTAGAATTCTTTTATTTCTGGATAGCTCATTTGTTGTCATGACTTATGAGCTCTGGGGAAAATTTAGTGCTTTGTATTTATATCTTTTACATGTAGATGGTTACAATTTTATTTTCCTTTGAAATTTTTAGTCTTCATGGAAAGCTTTTGAAACTATTTCCTTTATATTGGGCAAATTAATTCATTTTTTTTTTTTTTTTTTTTTACTGGACTGTATAGGCTTGTTGTTTTTAAAAATCACATTGATCTTATTTATTTCAGAATTTCTTAAAGGGGCTATTATATTATGTTTGATAATTTATATTTCAAGTAGAGAAATGTGGCTCTTTGGCATTCTGTTTTAATTACGCAAAATTAGTTTTGTACATTTTTAATGCTATATAATGTCTACTATCATGTATTCATAATTTAAAATATTATGTATGTGTATGCATATATAGATACAGATCTGTTTTATTCCTTAATTCTTTAAAAAATATTAATGTAAACTTTCTATATGGTTTCAGGGAGGAATTGGTAAAAGTGAAGAAGGAATCAAAACACACTATGTACTATTCTGGGAGAGTGAAAACTCTCTGCCTCCAGAAGAACACTGCCCTCTGGATTGGAACTGGAGGAGGCTATGTTTTACTGCTTGATCTTTCAACTCGTCGAATCATACGTATAATTCACAATTTTTGTGATTCTGTTAGAGTCATGATGACAACACAGTTAGGCAAGTTTCTTTTCTTTATATCTCTTATGTTATCTAAGACTATAAAAACATGTTTTTTTTAATTTAAGTTTTCACTTTCCAATGTCATTCAAAGTGTCTTAGAAGTATCTTAGAACATAACACTGGGATTAATTTTGAATAGGGTTATTAAAAAAATGGAGGGAGTAGGTGCTCTCAGTCCCATAAGAGAAGCAGATTATTGTAAGGGAACTCTGATTTGGATCTTTCTTCTTTTTTTTTCTTTATACCCAAGGCAAAAATGAGAAATATATAATGTTGAGTATTTTTTACTTTTTCACCAAGGAAATTAAAGCAAATGTTTATTTTGATCATAGTTAAAGCTTTTCACCTTGTTAAAAATCTTATTTGGTTTTTTAAACTATAAACAAACATATTCCTATAGCGAGATATGTTGAACTCAACAATCTAAAATATTGACAAATTGTGGTGTTTTAACAAGTTTTTATGTCTTTTCTTGTTCCTACTTATCTATTTAAATATGAAGAAATCATGATGGTACACAAAGTATATTTTTTACATAGATATCCATACTTCATTGTCGTCTTTTGACTAATTATTTGGTTTTAAAAATAATATTAGTAAACATATAAAATTGATCACAAAAATAACATTATGAGGTTAAGTTACAAAATAGTCCCAGGGATATAAAGTACATAATAAGAAATATAGTCAATAATATTTTAAAATTATGTATACTACCAGGTGGGTGCTAATTGGAGATCACTTCATAAATTATATGTGTCTAACCACTATTCTGTACACCTGAAACCAACATAAAATAATATTGAATGTCAACTCTAATTGAAAAATAAAAATAAATAGTATTAGTATACATACACAGTTGACCACAAAAATAACATTACGGGGTTGAGTTCTGCAAAACTAGAGTTTATGTAGCTTTAGCAAATAAGTAATAAAATGTTTGACAGGGTGAAGAAAATAGTAAATTTTTTTTACAGTAATATATTAAGAAAGGCAAGTGTTTCTCCTTACCTTCCCCATTTTCCATGAGTGGATTTCAGAGTTGCCCAGAAGAGGTTGGAATTAGGTGTTCCTAATGATTGCTAGCTATCAGGATACATGTTCACACAGGCAGAATATAGGTCTATAATGGACTGTCTCTCTAGTCTTATACCATGGTTGTTATATCCTCTAATTTAATTTGTAGGCACTTTGAACCCAGGTGGTTGTTCATTACTGACATTACAGTGAGATTTCAATGAATTTAATTGATTTTTAAAATAAAGATAAATTTAAATATAATTTACAAGAAGGGGCATAATCTGGCTTCATCTACCTCTCTAGCTTCCACTATTTACAATTCTCCCAGCTCTTTCTGGTCTAGAATAACATTCAGTCCTTCCTAATATCATGCTTCATCCTGCCACAAGGTTTTGCATATTCTGTTTCATATTTTGCCTAGTTGCTTAGTTACTAGTCAGTGACTAATCTCCTCATTTAAACATCAACTCCATGGGGATTGGGTCTGCATGCGTTTCTTCACCCTTTTACTTCCAGGTCTAGCCTAGGAACTAGTACATAGAGGACTTTTGAGGAATATTTGCTAAATAAATTAGTGAATGACTTGAGAAGAAAGTGTGGTTTTGTGAGAATATCAATATATCCATCTATGCCACTCTCCATCACATTTGGCCAGTGTCTTATAATATCCAAAGTACTTTTACACACATAATCTCATATAATATTATAACTTTGGGTAAAGGGGTAGTGTATAAATATTAAACACATTTCGTAGAAAAATTAGCTATTTTCTCAGATTCACACAATAAGAATTATAGCAAGGAGTACATTACAAATTTTCTAACTTTAAAAATTTCATTCTTCTTGGAGAGTTTTTTATTTAATATAATTGAGGTGTCTCCTAAAAAATTGTAAATTAAGCTCCAAGGTTTTTGTGTCTTAAAATATGATTTGTATTTTCTTTAGTCGAACCTTATTTATTTATTTATATTTTTTATTTATTGTAAAGGAAGTCTTAAAAATGCCATGCTGGTTTTGGGGTATACCCAGAAAAGTACTGAAGGTACCCAACATCAAAAAGGTAATGTTTAATAGGATACTGTATTCTGAAAATAGTGCAACGATATGGATGATTATAACATATAATGTATTTTGTACATTTATAATAAATATTACATTATTATAAAACTTTAAGCATTTTAAATTGGTAGCTTATTTATGGTGTAAATAATTTAGACATGAATCTTCAAAATTAAGTTTTAATGATTTATGAGTGTTAAATCTTTGTTTTTTCAGACAGGGTAGAGATATCAACCATTATAAAATTAGAACTACCCCAAATTTAAACTAAATGTAGTTATTTTTCATTGCATCTTACCTGTGTTCATATGAAGTCTTGATTTTGAACAGTGTTTTTCAAAAAGTTTTATTTCTTTCAGAAAATGAAATGTTAAGTTATTAGAGGTCCACATTTCTTTTTTGAAATTTAGTAGTCAGTTTTACAATGTATTTTAAACATTTCCAAGTGTAATTTTTTTATAAATGGCAATGATTTACATACATTATTTGTAGCTGTATTTATATATACATTTGTCTAAGGTAACTATAAATTAATGAAATTAAAATAAAATAAAAATTTCTTATGGCAGATCTTTGAAACATGATTTCATTTTTTCATTTTCTAGAGTTACAGTCTTGCTTGTCTATTTGGGACATCAATCTTCCACATGAAGTGCAAAATTTGGAAAAACATATTGAAATGAGAAAAGAATTAGCTGAAAAAATGAGAAGAATATCCGTTGAATAAGAGAGATATTAGAAATTTTTGTCTTTGGATGGGAAAATTATTTTTTCTCTTGTTAGTATTTCTTTAAAAAATGTTTACATATGAAAAGGATACTTTCACTCTGAAATATAGCTCATGTGCATATGAAGGAATGTTTATATGTTATATTTTAAATATAAATATGTGTAAAAATAGTTACTCATGAGAATATATTTTCAATAACTATTTAAAATATTATATTTCCTATATATCCTAATTAATTTTGTGGATTAAGAAAGGAAATCTAAAAAGTACTTGATTGTAATACTCATACTAAAATTTACAATGTGTAAGCTTTTATTTTGTTATACATAATGAAGCTAAAGTTTATTTTATGTTCTGTGTTTAACATGGATTATTGCTTGATTACTTTCTAGTTTTTCTGCAAAGTAGAGTAAAAATATTAGGAGTTTCTTATGTAATGCATTTCTTCTTAGATTGCTTTTAAATGTAGTTATCATATATGCTTGTATACAGTGAATTTATACTATTAACATAACCTTTTGTTGAGATGTGAGTTTAATTTCTTGTGGATGCAAACAATGCATATCACACAACTTTACTCCATCTAAAAGAAAATACCATGAAACTATGGAACGTGCTAATGAGAAAACGTCACTTATTATCAAAGTCCTCACGTCCAGGAAAGACACTGCCACTCTCTTTTCCTATTTTGCAGCTCTATCTTTGAATGTGGATACACTGACATTTTATAAATACAGTGTTCAGTCCTTCAAGTGATATTTTCATGTTTTTATTTTGATTCTTAGTGCTAAGCTAGACCACTGGTTACATGTTCCTAATCTATGCTCTAATTCTTCTACTCATCTCTTCCTAAATTTGTGATCCTGCACATTTTACATCATTCAGGTAGAAACTCTGTTTTCAGAATTGTAGAATTCTACAATTCCCACCCAGAACAAGTATGTAAAACTCTTTAGTTTGCTGAAGAAGAAAGCTTTAGCTATGGAGGGTGCTTCCTAACCTAGTCGTCTAAAGTACACCTAAATTGTTTAAATATTTTTCCATGGTAGCATTATTAGGGCCAAGTACCTAACTTACAATTTAAGTGTCATTTCTGCTTAAGGAAGAAAATATTCGGTAAATTCATTGACCCTGGCCAGCACTCATCATTTCAAACAATTCCCTGTGATCGAATAACTAGTCTATTTAATATTCTCAGAACTAACTGGCATTTTATCATTTGAAGACTTTGAATTTCTTTAGTATTAAGGGTAATCCAATTTTTAACCCTGAAAGATTCTCTACTTTTCAGAGGGACCTATGTTTTAATTTGCTATGTAGTTTTAAAAAAAGTCATAAATGATGGAGCCATTTATTCCTGTGGTATTTCCAATTGTTACTTTGTAATTATATGCAATTTTTTTTACTACAGTCAATTATGGAGAAATATGTAAATGAACATTGTATTTAAATGGAATAATAAACATTTTTTAAAGCATGTTTGTGAATTTTAAAACTTGATGATGTTCTATTTTTCACACATAGTTCTGTAATCCATCTAATGAGACTTTGTATTAATCTATGATTGGGACATTTCACTATAAGAAGTGTTAACTAGTTTTCTCTTGAGGATTTATTCAATTTTCTGTAATACAACTAATTTTCAGGATCTCAGGGTAAAACCTGATGGGCATGACATATTCTATTTTCAAGTTCTCAGAAAAATTGTCTTAAAAAGAATTCTTCACTCTTGAGTACTGAAACAAAAAATAAAATTTTAGAACAACTGATTTATAAAAATAAAATGGATACAGTAATTAGAAATTTTTTCTTGACCAGGGCCCTAAAATAAGCTGAAATTATTATCAAAATGTAGGCATTTATCTTAACAGAAAATATTTTTTGGGGAGAGTTTTACATGAAAAAAGGAATCCTTTCTGAATCCATTTCTGGTAAGTACTGTTGATTATGTGTGAACTATTTTAACTAAAATGCAACTTAATTTTCATCAATACGGTAAGACATATAATGATGAAACATCAGAATTAACAAAAACAGTTGTAAACATTCTTAAAGGTGAATGTACAAATATTCAGATACTGAGAGAAGATGAAGTCCAAAACCCTTGGGACTTTGTGTGCTCCTGTAATCCATCACTGTAGCCAGCTTAACACATAACCTGGGAAATGAAGCACTTTTCATGGAGACTCACTGGCAATACAGTAAAATCTTAAACCATAACAACTCAGGGGAAACAGAAATCCTCATTCTCCATTTTGGCTAGTTTCCCAGCCTGGGTGATATTGTTTCCGATAACGATTCAGAATCTAGCTGCTTAAAAGTGTGGAAGTATTTGATTTATTTCTGATTCCTCAAGGCATTCAGAGAGTTCCAAACACCTTCGCTTTCACACAGGAGGCAGGGAAGCATCAGAACCAAAGGCCCGCACTCAGAGCACAGTGTGAGTGGTGAGCAGTGGTGAGCTTCTTCAGTGCTGTCCTACCCCTGCCCTTGGTTTCTAGTGTCACCTGGGAAGTCTCTGCTTGGAGTGTCCCGGCATAAGACAAAGAATGGGGTGAGGGAAGGAGTATCAGCAGCTGGAGCACAGTAGCTGCTGCTTGGCCTCTGTGAGAACCCACTGTCCCGGGGCAATTAGGGCCTTGGAAACTAGACTTCATGGAGTACCTTGTATGTATCGCTGTAACCTGGCCTTCTACACGTTTACTCATCTGAACACCACCCAGGGGAGCGTGCTACTTAAATGAATAAATCTCTATTTATTTATGAAAATACAAACCAGTGTCAGAAATACTCAGAAGTATTATGAGAAAGTAGAGAATGTATCGACCTGGCCAGAGAGTGGAGAATCTGGGAAGATCGTGTGTACACACGCGCGTGCGCGCGCACACACACACACACACACACTCTTAAAACTAATACTTCAGTAGAGCCATTCCAGGTGAGTAAGTCCTCAACAATGCCAGAATGGGATAAGCATTTGAGACAGAGGAATCACATGTGCACTTATCTTGGAAGCGTGAGCTTATTTTAAAAACATCCTATCAAATACTGGAATTTGGGACAACTTCTCACTCCCAGAGAACATTTATTTAGTGTATACAATGGAATGATAATTTACTATAATGGATGCCCAGCAAATGAAATGTTTTGCTAACTGATTCTCTTATGTTGGCAGTGTTTTGCTTTTCTGTTATACACAGTATGGTACAGATGAGGCATATATCAGAGTAATTAGGCAACTACATATAGAAGCTGCCTGTAGGCGAAGAGGATTTTCTGACCATAAGATGCTTAGCTAGGTTTCTGCTGTCAATCACCAGATTCATACATCTTTGTCACAAGACAGTGAGAAAATCTTTGTTACAGACAGATCAATAAGAACACTACCACTTTGATTGAAATAACAGCTTTCAGAAAGAGTACATTTCTTAATATTATCCAGGATGTGGATTTCTTTGATGAGAGACTACAACTAGGGATAAACAAAGTATACCTAAAAATAAATCTAAAAAGAACTTGTATATTCAAATGAAAAAT
Source organism: Pteropus alecto (assembly GCF_000325575.1). Taxonomy (NCBI): domain Eukaryota; kingdom Metazoa; phylum Chordata; class Mammalia; order Chiroptera; family Pteropodidae; genus Pteropus; species Pteropus alecto. The sequence goes on along the minus strand of NW_006441062.1, from coordinate 78,887 downwards.
ATTCAATAAAGTCACTTTTGGAGGCTCTGCATTTATTTCATCAATGCTGCCATTATTATTCAATTTTTAAAAATTTACCTTAAGAGTTACTTTAAAAAACAGAGTGAAAAAAAGAAAATGTTACAAAAGAAAGCAGTGAGAAGGACTATACATTTAGAATTAGAAAGACTTTGATCTAAAGTTCAGATTCAACATTTACTAGGTCAAATGAACTGGAACAAATTGTCCAAATGGCCAGAGAACCAGTTTCCTCATCTGTAAAATGGCAAGAGTAGTTATCCATCTTCGACAAAGATGAGGATAAAATGAGATGAGGCCCATGAAATTATACAATTAATTCCCAGACAAGTCACATGTACCATCCTACAGGGATTTTATATTGAACCTCGCCTTCACTAAAAATGTATTTCTCTACTAAGCTGTGTATTACTGCACATCATAGATCTTTGGAAGTTGCCCCTGCAAACATTAATGATAAATTCACAGGTGTCAAGGGCTTTTATCTAATTTGCCAAACAAATTTAAAGCTTGAAAACAAGAAACTACTACCTAGATATTGACTCTACAATACAAAGTAGATTTGATTCTTTTAGTAAAATAGTTGTCCAGATATGGGTAGAGAAATGATCTCTACTTTCATCATGTTCATACCAATACCATTGCCTTCCTGTCTGGTTCCATTGCTGCTTATTGATCTATTTTTCTATCCTCCACTGCTTTAGCACAGAATTATTTTTTCCATGTAACATCCATATATTATAATCAACCACTCTCTGCTCCCCTCCTCTCTTAAAATATGGAATTTTGCTATTTTTGTTTCATATCCACTATGTCTGAGTTTTATGACTGACTTGCACAATGCCTGCAGTACATAGTTATGTATAGAAAATTAAATCCAGCATTCAAAACCCTGTATAAATTTTTGATAATTTCTGGTCAGTCTTTCTTACAGTAGTAATTATAAAATAAATGAAATCATTTCAGTTTTATGTGACTAGTGTGCTTAAATAGCATTAGAAGTATCTTTGTTTAGCAAGAAAGACTTTATTTCAGAGATAAATATGAGTTTTAGCCACATATAATAGAATGTCTTCATTGACAGATGATTATTTCAAAAGTAAACACAAGTAGCAATATGTAGTAATACTCTGAGTGAACTACTATATTAAACTTTTACGTCGACTTAATCACATTTTCATTAAATGCTCTCAATTATTTCATAGACTATGATATTCCATAAAGATAATTAGTATGTGTTAATTACAGAGAAATAAGTTGTCCTCCATCGACGACTATTGGCATTTTACTTTTTACCTCCTTTTTCCTTCTGTTTTGTTTGTTCGTTTATTTTGTACTTTAGATTCCACATGTACTTGAAATCATATGGCATTTTTCTTTCTCAATCTGACTTATTCCACTCAATATAGTACTGTCTAGGTCCACCCATGTTGTGGCAGATGGCAAGATTTCTTTTTTTTTCTTTTTCTTTTTTTTTTATGGCTGAGAAACATTCCTTTGTATATATGTACCACCTCATCTTTATCCAGTCTTCCACTGATGGACACTCAGGTTGCTTCCATATCTTTGCTATTGTAAATAATGCTGCAGTAAACATATGGATTCACATGTCCCTTTGAAGTAGTGTTTCTTTGGATAAATATCCAGAAGTGGGATTACTGGGTCCTTTCTGTCTCTCATTATAGTCTTTGTTTTAAAGTCTATTTTGTCTGGTATAAGTATTACTACCCCGTCTCAGGCAAAGCCAGCTGCCTGGTATGCAAAACTGGGAGGGTCTCCTGGGAGTGTCCAGCCACAGGCCACGTTCAACCACAGCCTGTGCCCTGCATTGGACCACCTGGCATGAGCCACTAAGAAATCCGCAGATGGCCACCACCCACGCTGAGCTTGGAGGTGCCTCAAGAGGTCAAGTCATGAATGAGGCTGGCTGCTGCTAGTCCTGGGTTTGGGGCTGTTCAGCAAGAGATAAGGGACATGCTGAAGCCGGATGCTGCTGTTTGAAGTTTGTGAACCTTTGAGAGATTTTAGCAAAGTCTGCAGCATGAGCCAAGACAGGCTGTTTGAACAGAAAAGCCACTGGAAGTGGCTTGGATGTGCCCATATGTTGCGAGGGGCGGAATCTCAAGGAATCTCCAGGAATCTCCAGGCTAGAGTGAATGTTAATGAGATTGATGGCTATGGCTCCAGCCTATGTGAACAGGCCGGGTCGGAGGAGAGCTCAACAAAGGAACAATGGATTCTACCAGCACTTGCTCTGTAGCCAGACAATTCAGTTTCTCCCTGTATGCCCTGGCACCTTTCAAGCTGCTGTCCCAGCACTGGAGCTCAGAGCGAGTAAGTTCGTCAGCGAGTAAGTTTGTGCAGGGCCCTTTTAAAAGGAATGTCTGTGACTCCAGCTGCCCAACGTCTTATTCAGTCACAATCTCTGCTGGCTTTCACAGCCAGAAATTATGGAGACTTCTGCTTCTGGCACTGAACCCTCGGCTGGGGAGCCAGGTGTGGGGCTGGGATCCTTGTTACTCTTGGAGTAACTCCGAACCTGAGATATCCCTCATGATTTTTAATTGCCACACGTGTTGTGGGACCAGCCTGTTCTGGGCATCTCCACCCCTCCTACCAGTCTCAAGGTGTCTTCTGTATGTCCTTAGTTGTAGGACTTATGTTCAACTAGACTTCAGGGAATTCTCAATGATGGTTATTCTGTAGTTTAATTGTAATATTGATGTGGTTGCGAGAGAAGGCAAACAGCGTTTACCTACTCCGTCATCTTGACTGGACCCTCTTACTTCCTCCTTTTGGGTTATTGACATTATATTAAAGAAAATGGTTTTCTAGGTGTTGGCTTATTTTCTAAATGTCATGATATAAATTAGTTTATAAATTATTTAACTGTTCCTTCAAATAACTTTTATACTTTCAAGGTAATATAAATAGGAAGAGAGAAAATTTACATAATTTGAAATGTTGAGGAGATTTGTAAAGCATAATTGCACATTATAGAGAAAAAAGAAAAAATATATAACCTAAATCTTTAATCACTATTTGAAAGCCATTCTCTCAAAAACCTGTGGGAAAATCTTCCTTGTAAGTCTACACAGACAGAAGAATTAATCGTTTTTTAAATTTTGTGTCATAATCAAACAAAGTGTAGAAATTAAGAGCATGGGCTCTGAGTTCATGGGCCTCTCCCCTATCTCCTAGTTCTACCGTGTAGTTCAACTTTTACGTCAACTGTCCTTAGAGGTAAGAAAATATTAAAACACTATCACATACAGTTGTAAGGAGCCTTCCTTATCAGATCTTCCTTATATCCAAACCTAAAATAACTTTTAGCTGTTTTATATTTGTTGATGAGAAGAAAGTAAATTTTGAAATTTGAAGCTAGTGAATAGAGCCAACATTCTGCTAATTATTCAATCTGCTTAGTTACTTGAGTGATAGACTAAGATCTCTAGATTATATATGGGTATCAGTGACTAAGAAAGCTAATAACTTGGTATCTCATCAAACTTTAATATTTGTTTAGCATTTATTTTGTGGGAGCTGGGAGAAACTGACTTTGCATTAATAAAATAATATGACAATAAAATAATGTGAAATACATTGGCTTTGGTTTCATTTTTAGTAATATTGCAATGATTTGAAAAAGTCCATCTGCTAAAAACTAGAAAGGTTAAATAAAAAGAAAGGGAAGATCTGATAAGATGGTATGGAATTAACAGGCCAAAATCAAAGTGAAGATGAGAACACAAAGATGTATGCAGAGCATCAAAGCTTTTTCTCCCCTTGTGAACATTTGCTGAACTTATCAAACTTGAGCTGCCATTTCCTCAGCTTGGAAAGAACTGGAGGATAGAGGACAAATTCCAGTGCATCCCAAAGTCAGGAGTCAATGAAGAAAGTATACTCATTCGGCTGCAACATCAAAGGGATATATCTCAGTGTAAGTGCAAAGCAGAAGTAGAACTGCTCCACCCTCTCTCCACTCGGGAGAGCCAGGCCCTAAGATGGCCCATAAGCTGTCCCTCTCAGAATTGCAATCCAAATTTACATGTCTATGTTACTTTAAAAAAAAAAAAATCACTTAAGCTACGAATTAAATGACAAATGTTCTAAAGCCCTTGCATTAGCTAGGAAGAGGTCAAAGGTATTTAGATATTGATAAATATATATGTATTGTCATTTCTAGAGTAACCACTAAAAGGATAAGTACAGAGTACAGCTGACCCTTGAACAACACAGGAGTTAGGGGGTGCCAAACACTATGCAGTCGATAATCTGAGTGCAACTTTTGACTCTATAGTTGGCCCTTCACATCCGAGGATGCAAAACCTGCATACAAAGGGATGACTGTATTTATTGAAAAAAATCCACTTATAAGTGAATTCATGCAGTTGAAACCCATGTTGTTCAAGGCTCAACTAAATATAATTTCCAAATTAGTTGAGGAGCAAAAAGAAACTATAAAATGTTTTAAAATCCATATGAAGGCAGGAAATGGGTGAAATGGAAACAGAAAAAATGGGACAGATAATAACATAGGTACAAAATTCATATATTAGTGATTACATCAAATGTAAATGAAATAAATGATTCAATTAAGAGATGATTTTTTTAGACAAAAAATTAAAACTCCACCTTCACACTATGATATATGTCTAAATTTTAAGAAAACATAAATGTTGAAAAAAGACTTTAAGGCAAACATCATTACCAGAAATAAAGAGGATCACTTTGTAGAGGGCCAAGGCTGGGTCCACTTAACACTCCCCTGACTCCTTGAATGCAGGAAATAAGTCTCCCATGTGACAGGTGATCTCCCTGTACCTGGAAGACACCCGCTTCTTGATAAACAACTCAGAGCTGAAAAGTTTGTACAATCGAATCATACTGCTTCTTTTCTAATTAACTGCTTTGTTTAAATTTCTCATTAATGAATACCCAAACCTTGCTTAGATTCCTTTTCAGTGAGCACTAACTTTTTTGTCCTGTCAATTCATCACAAATGTATTGTTTCTTTGCTTAAAAAGTATAAAAGTTGCCTCATTTGATCATTTCTTTGAGCCTTATTTTATGATCTGAGCATATCATTGTGATTCTCCTGTGTGTACATATTAAATTTTTTTTCTCCTGTTAATTTAATCTTGTATCAACTTTATTATTGTATTACTAGTCCAGCAATAAGAACTAAAAAAGTGTAGAGGTAGGGAATTCTCTCCCTCCCCAAAGACTTCAAAATGGCAAATGTTTAATTCACCATGAAGATATAACTTTAAAATTTTTATGCACAATATACATTTAAATTTATATAATTACATATTCTCATATAAAGCATAAGTAAGTAAAACTACAAAGAATAATTAGACCTATCAGAGTGAGAGTGTTTAACGTACCTCTCTTAGTAATTGATAGAACTAGACGGAAGAAGAACAAATCATTGAGGACAAACATTAGAACAGTACAATAAACAACTTTGAAATGACAGACATGAAAGAATCATTGTAGCTAATATCTTTACTATATGTGTTTGTTTCAACTACACGAGGAACATTTACAAAAACTTACCATGAGAGACCCATAGTCATTAATTTAATCATTTGATTTAAAATCATACAAGTTTATTCTTCACCAGAATAATTAAGATAAAAATGAAATATAAAAAAGGGTTCGTAAGTTGGGTTCCCTGGCAAGCTGAATCTGATATGCAACTTTGTCTACAGGAAGTTTATCAGGAAGTACTCCATGGATCCACACATGTGAGGTAAAGAAAAGAAGCAGGATGAGACAGAGGAAGAAGGAAGAAGTTGGGTGGTGTCACAGATATAGCAAGGCCTCCGTTAACCTCACAGAGAACCTCGAAGCTGCTATAGCCCTTCAGCATTTTCCTATGTTGGAGTGAGGGGCCCAGATCATTCTACTCATATAGACCAGTCATAGGATATGGGGGGCCTGAAGAAGGCAGAGTGAGCATGGGCATGAAAACATTTTCAGCAGAGATATCTTTAGGAGAGGGCTATAAGATGAGTTGACAACCTTTCTGGCAGCTGGTAGAATGTGTCCTTCAGTTCTTGGTGGCATTGAACAGCATCTATGGTAGATAACTGAAATCCCAAAATGTTTCTAAAGTAGTAAATACATGTATAAATAGCCAATTGCTATGAACACATTACTTGATTCTGATGAAATTGAGATGAGCTTTTCAAGGACATAGAGGGTATGTGGGACAGAAGACATAAATGAGGACCTACCCAATGTGAAGAATCTAATTAAAGATTCATTTCTCAAATAAAGCTCTAACCCAAAAGATGTGTACTCTCAGAATAAAGGTAAACCAGACTCCACTCACCTCATATTTCTGCAACTCCTTCCTTAAGGTAGAATTGTGTTGGTGCTAAGAATAGCAAGGTAATGATGAAAGAATCTGAAGCATTGTAACTCTGGAGTCATACTAGCTTAACAGACCAAATTTATACAATGTGTGTTTTAAAAAACATCACGAGATTTATTATTGAAAGTAGGCTCACTGATAGTGTTTAGGTGCCTGGAAGAAAACCTCAATCTTCTCTGAAAGAATACACATATATCCTATTTCTCAAATAACATAAATAAGTTTTTAAAGACGATAAGCTGTGTATAGTCCAAAAAAAACAAAATCTACAAGAAAAGAAGACAACATGAGAGAGAATCTTCAGGATTAACTCAGAGCAGAAGGAGATCAGCCAAGAGTCCAAAACTAGAACTGTGAAGCATAGAATCCCAGATAAAAACGAACATGAAAATTTCTTCACGGCAGAGGAAACTTAAATATGATTAAAGAGACGTGAAAAATAAGTGGAATTTCTAAAAAGGAAAAATACAATAATTATAATTAAAATTTTCATAGATGGGTTTAATAGCATTTAAACACAGATGAACAAAAAAGTTAGTAAACTGAGAGGTAAGCCAAAAAAATTTTCCAGAACACAGCATAGATAGAAAAATAAGTTGAAAATATGAATTGAGTAGTCAAGAATCTTGTAGGATAGAGAAAGAATGTTTCACATGTGGCTGGCTGAAGTGTCAGGAGAGGAGATATAGGGGAAAGGTATGTTTAAAGAGAGTATAGCTAAGAAATAGCTAGAGCTTATAAAAGACACCAATCTACATATACATAAGAAGACGTGAGAACCTAAGTCAGGATAAATTGAAAGACATCTCCACAGAGGCACACCAGTAAAAATGCAGAACATCAAAGAAAAAGACCTAGATGATTTCCACAAACGTAATATTGGGTGAAAGAAGCGAAAGAAAATGAACAAAATTTAGTTCATACAAAATTTAAAAGAAGAACTGAACTCTGTTTTTAAGGATGCATAGGTAAGAGGTAAAACAAATGTTGAGAGTGATTATCTTTATAAAGAAGAGAAAGAATTAAGATTGAGAAGCCAGGAGGTGGGGGATTCTGAGATGCTGGTAAATGTCCTATCTCTTGACCTATTTGGTAGTTAAATAAGTTCTTGTTACATAATAATTTCTTAGATTATGTATTTATTGCATATATTTATTCATGTGTGTTATAGCTCCATTAAAATGGAACACACTATTTTTTTCCCCCACTGAATGGAGTAAAATTGTCCAGAAAACATTTCTTAAGTTTCTGTAGCCCTTAATTTTTCAGGTTTAGTCTTGATTTTTTCCCCAGCCTATCAAGTGTTAACAGGGAATCTGGTTTAATAGGGTATAAATTGTTTATAAATAATGTAATAAATTGCTTATTTCTAGTTAACATCGCTAGATAATGCCTCAGTCAGTTTTAACATTACACTTAAGACTATACATGTAAAATAATTCTGAAATGTTTAAGATTAGATTGTTGAGTATTGAGATATACTGGGAATTAGAAAAGAGCAACAGGTTTGATACAGATAATGATTTAATTTTTGACATGTTTATTTAAACTTCTTGTAAAACATACAGATGGAAATGTTCAGTAGGCAATTGCAGAAGCTGTTCTAAGACTCAGAAGAGATCGTGGAGTCAGAGGTTGAGAGGTCATCTGTATTAGTTTGTTAAGGGCTGCTATAGCAAAGCACCAAAGACTGGATGGCTTAAAAAACAGAGATCTGTTTTCTCACAGTTCTGGAGGCCAGAAGTCTCAGATCAAGGTGTCAGCAGTGTTGGTTCCTTCTGATGGTTGTGAGGGAAGGAGTTACTCTAGGCCTCTCTTCTCGGCTTACAGATGGCTGTCTTCTACCTGTGCCTTCACATTGTCTTTCCTGTGTATATGTCTGTGTTCAAATTTCTTCTTCTTATAAAAACATGTCATATTAAATTAGGATATAACTTAATGACCTCATTTTGATTTAATTACTTTTTAAAGACCCTATGTCCAAATATGGTTACATTTCGAGGTGCTAGGGGTTAGGAATTTTTGAGGGAACACAATTCAGCCTATAACACCATCATTTTAAAATGGAGGAGAGTATGAGATGGTCAATGTAGAAGGCTTATTAGAAAAAAAAGGCTCTAGAAAATATCTAGTCATTAAGAGTTAGAATAGGACAGACTGGGATAATAGTTTAAAAAAGGAGATAATCAGTAGAATCAAAAGAGACAAACCAATCAATAAAAATGTAACAGAACTGAATAAAGCAAATGAATGTGGTAATGAAGTCATATGTGGAAACCATTCAGGAAACAAAGTTCATAGAATGGAAGACTAACTAAAATGGATAGAGGAGTATGTCCAACTAAGAAGATGCAATGAGAATGGAAAGACAGCAATAAATGTAAAGAAGTAGAAGAAAGAATGAATTGATATAGTAATTGTGGGGGTAATTGTACAAGATAAATAATAGAGGGATCTTTAACATTATAGCTTGAGAATGAGGACAAAAACTCATTTCAATGATACAAGTGCAGAGAGAAGACACAGATATAAAGTTATTGTCAGGAATACGACTTATCACAGACTTCTCTATCAAGATAAAGCCAGTATTCAAATTCCTCTTTAAATTTTACATAGGGCAGTTGACACTATAACCATAAGTATCAATGCCACTATAATACCATGTTCAGAACATTGCCAAAATATCTTGCTTACTCCCTTATAAAAATTACTATCTTAAATTCTGTTCCAACATTACCAGTTTCTTCTGCCTACTGAATACAATCTAAAAATGTTTTGACATGTTAAATTGGAGGTGGTAATTTACTGTAGAAAATTATCTATAACAAATATTAAGAATCATTTGTTTAAATAATTATATCGACTTAAATACTATTTATTAAAAATATAATTGTATTTTTATTTCTCTAGGTATGAAACTTCCCAAGTAACACAAAGTTTCTAATTCAGACATGCAACTTTCCAATGTAATTTTAGATCATAATATATATGAAAGTAGAGAACTTCATGTTCCCTAATCCAAATAGATACTGTTTAACATTTTCTGTATTTCCTTCTGGTACAAATATTATTTAAAAAACAAACTATCTTGCCCATACTGATGCCATTGTTCTTTTTCAGCTGTTGATCTTTCCTCTGACGGTGTATCATTAAGTGTACAGACACTTGAGCCACATCCTTTTAAATCAGGAAGGAAATCTTTGACTATTGTTCTTTTTGATGGATATGCTTTTAAACTATGTACAATAGTTATGTGGTATAAATATTCAATATTATTAGGTGGTTGATATACTATTACCAAACAGTTAAAGTGTTTACTTGTAAAAACAAGCTACTTAATGAGAAGTTCCAGGAAAAAAATGAGTCTGCCTCCTAGAAAAATTATTTTCTTTTTGTGAATCCTATTTAACATTTCTTAAATTGATAGTTTTAAATGCTTTGAAAACATTTTTCTCTTATAATGAAATTAATTATGGATATTTTGAAATCTTAGAAGGTAAAAAAGAATAACTTGCAGCGAAGTCCTAGAAAAGGTGGCTTGAGGAGGAAAGAGGCACTAAACTCAAAGAAATGTAGTTTGTAGCTTTCATATATAATCATTGCGTTATTTGCTTCTTAAATTTTTTTTTAATCTCAAAAAGGCCACAAATATGAACATAATATAATGACATTTTATTGTCATCTTGATTTTTAGTGCCACTGTAAACCCAATTTCATCTATGGTTATAACATTATGGTGAAATAGTTCTAAAAAATTATTAAAACTGTGACTGGTTTTCACTACTAGGCAACTCAAACAAAATTGTTAACACTACCAGTACGGCATTTTCCTCTTGGAAGAATTGAGGATGAATCTGGACTAGAAGTTTCAAATGGTGGGAACCTTTGCTTAATCATCAGTATTTTCTCAGTTTTAGTATAGTATGTCTAACTCCACACATGTTATATTATATTGAATTAAATCTCAATATATATAGCTTCAGAACTAAAACTTAATTATGATTATTATCATTGTCATTTTTATTTAATGTAATCTTTATTTTTGAGCCCAACAAAATTCTTTATTAAATTATTTATTTTATATTTGTTGAACATTTAGCATGTGATGGCTCTTTTATAGGCACTGGGACTCAGCAGTGAACAAAACACATACAGATCTCTGCCCTAGTTAAATTTACATTCTAATACTAAAGACAGACAATAATTAAATAGATCAAATCAAAGGTATACATTAGATGGTGGTGAAAACTATGGAGGAAAATAAAACAGAGAAGTGGATAGAAGAAAGAGGTTTTAATTTAAAGTATTCAGGAAGGTATCCATATGAGGGTAATATTTGAGCAAAGACCTAAATGAGGTGAGGGAGTGATATCTGGGGGAAGAATTAGCAATTGCATAAAAGTATAACGTGACTTAGGAAAAATCTAAAAAGGGTTTGATTTTATTTTA
>NW_006441062.1:63170-67962 GCF_000325575.1 Pteropus alecto | reverse complement strand
CGTTTGAATTTATTTTGAAATTAAAATATTAATTTTAATTAATATTAACTTTAATATTATAAAATATTAATGGCATCCAAAATTATGTTATCTCACTATCTTTTTGGACATTTGTTTAAAAATATACATACTATCCATATTTTAACGCTCTTTCATATAGGGAGACTTTAACTCATTAAGGCTAAATTTTAATTATAACCCCCCAAAAAGTTATTTTGGAGAAAAAATAATGATAGCACCTAGAAGTGGATCCTAGCTATTTGTAAATATGTCATTAAAACTCAAATTTTAATGAGGTGAGGAAGAACATTCTGTGAATATCTGAAGATAGGTCTTCCAGGGAGCAGAAACAGCAAATGCAAAGGCTCTGAGGGGCGACTGTGCTTGGTGAACGCCAACAGAAGTAGGGCGGCCTCTGAGGCTGGAGCAGAGACAGTAAGAGCAAGCATGTAGGAGCTGAGATCAGAGTTGGGGCTGATGGAATAGGGCTTTGCCGGCCATGTTAAAGTGTTCATTTTTTTTAGGGTGTGAAATGGGGGGTCATGATGATTTTGAATAGAAGAATCCATGTTATGAGTCAATTTGCACAAGGCCACTATGGCTTATATCCTGAGATCAGACCACAGTAGAAAAGTTTAGAAGCAGGGAGACTAGCTGGAAGTCCACTGTGGTGATCAAGGTGAGAGGTGAGGGTGACCTGAATGAGAGGAACCAGAGTGATGGTAGTGGAGGTGGTGAGAAGAGGTTTCACTCTAGGTTTATGTTAAAATGAGAGTCAATGGAATTTTCTGGTGGAATGGATGTGCAGGGGGAATAGTGGTGTTGAAAGATAAAGAGGATTCAAGGATGGCTATAAATCTGGGGGCAAGGTAACCCAGACAGATTTACCATTAACTGAGAAGGGAAAGACAGTGGGAAGAGCACGTTTGTGGAAGAGTTGAATCTGGAGTTTCATTTAGGATGCGTTAAGCTTGAGTTGCTTATTAGGCATTCAAGTGAAGATGTTGAGTATAAGCCTGGAAGTGAGGGAAATAGGCTGACCAGGGAAGGTCAAAAAAAAACAGGCCAGGGTGGATATAAGCCTGGATGGCATGAGTGTATAAATGGTATGCAAATTCATAGAACTTGGGGATAATTACCAAGGGAGTGAAGTGTCTAGACAAATAAAGGAATCCAAATTTGGGCCTCAAGACCCTCATCTTAAGAGTTTATGGAGATGAGAAAAAATTGGCAAGAGGAGAATAAGAGGGGGCAGCAAATGAAACAGGAAAAAATTGGAAATTGCAGAAGTCAAAGAGTACCAAAAAGGGAGAATTGATCCACTGCGTGTTAAATGTTGTTGAGAGGTCAATGAAATAAGGACTGAAAACTGACCACTGGATTTGCAAAAGAAGATCAAGAGCACATTTTGTGCAATGCAGTGATGAAGTAAAACCTTAGCGGAAGTTGAGTAAATCATGAAAGAATGAGAAGCCAGGAGATGGAGTCAGTGAGCACAAGAAACTCTTTTGTGAAGTTTAACCATTAATGGGAGCAGAGAAATGGGAAGAGCTGAAAGGAAAGTTCAATGTTTTCTTTTTTTTTCCTTAAATAACAGATTTATTGAAATATAATTCAGATACCATAAAATTGTTCTGTTTTGTTATATTTATTCAATTTTTTAAAAGTAAGTACATATAACAGCATGTGTTTATACTGTTGGGTATAATCCAAAATAGAAGGGAAACCTTGATGATATGTATAGAGATGAACAAATTACTGGCATAATGCATGAATAGGAGGGTAAACCTTAGATGGTAGCACAGGGGTTCATCTGTATTAAGAAGATAGGTGGAGTACAGGGTACAAATACCAGTAAATGGGAATCTATGGAACTGGGAACTTGTAGAGTTTCTCTTTTGATAGCTTTTAGTCTCTTAGTAAAATTGGAAGTAAAGTCATTAACTGAGAGGGAGAATGGGAAAGAGAGATTTGATATTGGGCAAGAGAGAAAAGATGAAGTAGAAGAGTGTGAAAGCAAATTAGAAAATATGATTGCCTGACTATCTTGAGAGCCCACATGGAGTAATAAATTTAAGCAAGGTAAGTTAGCATGAATGTGTATTTTCACCCTGTTATATTTATCTGTGTAGTATAGGTAGGGAGAAGGAAAAGAATTTAATTTAAGACATAGTTGGGGTTTTGCCAAGCAAGGATAGAGAAGGGAATTAAGGTTAAGGCAAGGAAATAATCATGATGAACCATAGCATTTAAGCCATGTACGAAGGTACTTGAATTGTTGAGAGGAGTGAGGGTGAATGAAAGGTAGTAGGATCAATGGATTGGAGGTCCCAGGGGAGTCAGTAGATTCTTGGAATCAGACCGCTAGACCAAGTGATCTGGAAAGAGAGAAAGACATTGGTGTTAAGATTTCAGAATGCTGGAAATTGAATCTGATTTTGTTCATAATGTGTTTTCCACCTGGAATCCTTCCCTGATTCTGCATATCTAAGTCCTATTTACTTTTCTTGTTTCAGCCCTTAATCTAACCACCCCATGAAATTTCCCCTGATTCTCTCAAGCTAAAAAAAATATTCTGCCTTCTTTGGGGCTTCCATAGCAATTCACCTGAACCTTCCTAATTGAAATGTCCCAACTTGCATGTACTCTTAGTTCCCCCAACAGTCTCTAAGTAACTTTGGTAACTTTATGTCTCATTCTGGCCTCCTACATGTCTAAGCACACTGTTAGCACATAGCAGAATGATAATCTGAAGAAAAATGAACACTCCAAGACCAAATCTCCTTCACAATGAAGTCATATATGGTAAAGGAAAAAAACACTACAAATGGCAGAGTTATTGCGAGCCTTAGGTCTCCCTCTTAACAATACTTTTTTTCTCCTGTTTGTTACCTCCTCTGCTTCTGGAATGAGCCCTCTTCTCCAATACTCTTGTGTTCATTTCTACTCTCCAAATCCCTGCCTCACAGGGAAAACTTGAATGCTTTTACTCATCTGCTCCTACCAAATCTCCTTAGTCTACTTTCCAGTTCCTTAAAACATATTGCAAGGGGACAAAATTCAACAAATTTAAACATATGCATTTTCCCATTTAAAGTAATACGTTAGGCTGTGCATTTTTGAATCTGACATCAGTGAAAGTATCAAATATGTATTGGTGAGGCCCTCAGAGAAGGCAGGCATCATTTATTTCCTTTAGATTAGTCAAGAAATGAGTGGATAAAGGGGAAGGAAAGGGTTGTTGGTCCATATATACATATATTTTCCCTTTCCTAGGATTCTTCTGCTTTTCTGTAGAGAATAAACTGAGGATTGGTTTCCCTTTGGCTACTAAAGTCTTTTCTTTGGTGATTGGGAGCTGACATAAAGCAGATAACATCATCAAAACGAGAGAGTTGGTCCTATTTTTCAGGTCCACCCGGCTGGTACTGAGAATTCCTCTAATTGTCACTCATCTCTTCCTTGCTTAACACAGACCAGACCTTCTCCTCTTAGATCCTAACTTGAACTTCCTTCCTTCACTCTGAAATATTTACATATAGAATTCATACCTGGTATTTTTCTATTTAATTTTATTTTTGTCCTAAAACATTTTTTTTCTGATATTCCCATTCTTATGTCCTCTACTTATTTATATGTCCAATTATAAAGCTCATGGTAAAAATGTATCTCATTGGAGTATTATGTATCTCATTGAAGTATTATGCATCCTGTGAGTTAAAGCTATTACCATAATCACACACACACACATATTAGTATGTCTTTACCTATATCTATATCTCTGTGATAGTTATATATTTCTCCACAGAAATACCTATTAACATACCAATAAATAAAGAGCTCTTTGTTTCAAGGTAGCTTAATGTTCAAAATACATTTGTTGTTAAGGGAGAGACAATTGCAATATTTAATCACAATATTTGAGTTTCTTAAGGTATTAAGACTTTTGCAATGATGAATAGGGTACAGATAAATGTATATCATCAGTATGTTTGGTTTTTAATCCTGAGGCTTTTAGTTCCTTCCTTTGCTGTTTGCACAGGGCGGCAGGAAGGCATAGTCTGGGTTTGGTGTGAGTTGGACTTGGTCCAAGATAGGAGATATCACAGAAAAAAGAAACTGAACTGGCTTGAAGTAGGTTTCATCTTTGGCATGTTATTATATTTATCTTTGTCTGTCATCACTGAGTTTACTACACCTAGCTCATGATGAGAGACAGTGGTATGAGTGGATATAAAAACTCCAGTTAGACTATCTCTTGCGGATCTATTTCTCGAGGATGACGTGTCCCCATTTTTAGGTCCCAAGTCACTACCATGAAGTTGATCTTTTTGCTCTTGGTTGTGGCACTTAGTGTCTTCTGCAAAGGTAAGGGACTAATTTAAAGAATCCTTTCAAATTTGATAGACCCATTACATATTTGCTTAAATGGTTAGTATTTTCTACTTCAAACATTTTTCCCTCTGGGAAATCTTTCCTATACCTCAGAACAGCATAATAAGTAAACAACAACAACAACTGGATTTTCATCCTGTAGGTTATTATTTCAGCTTTAACCATTCTGTAATAAGGAGATATATATGTATCTGCTTAGAAATATCAGTGAAGTTTAAGATGCATGTAGTATTATTGTTTGTTATTCATTTCATTGCAGTTTATCTTTTGATGACTCTATCTTGAATGTATAGTCACATTAAAATAAAAGACCTGCACTCTTATTAATTGTTGTTTTCACAAATCATGAAAATATCATCAATTAAAAGATTAGTTTATCACCAAAAGAAAATTTTGT
>NW_006441062.1:35438-63150 GCF_000325575.1 Pteropus alecto | reverse complement strand
ACAACTTTCCTGGATATTTCAGAAAATCAATTAATTGATATCTGAAATTAGTTGAAAAGTAAAACATCATTAATTTTGTTAATTAAAAATTGAGCAAAATGAAAAAATCTTTAGAAGCAAATGTATTTCTTGCCAATTCTGTTTCTGAAGAGGGCAGTAAAACAATAACATACAAACAAAGGGCAAAGTTCTGCAAAAGGGAGAAGATTCATTCTATACCTAAACTTAATATCTATTTTCTAAATTTGGGAGTAGGGATAATTTACTTTTCTATGAGAAGCCAGAATATAGGAGGCTACTATTATTTGTTGTAATTAAGAGAAAATATTTCTATTTTTAATCCGACTACCTGGGAAATCGTCTGATGGACCTTTAGAAAATGATTAAATAATGGTGACTTTCATAATCTTATATAGCACTTTGCTGTATTTTTTTACTTCTACTTTGCATAAATATATTCTTTGCTTCTATTTGCATAAATGTATTTCTTATGTCTTAAGTAACAGAAAAAATGTTATTTTCAAAGAATTTATTAAATGATATATCACAATAGAATGTTTTAAAAGTATTTGCTAGATATCCATAATAGTTCCGAGAGTTGATTATGAGTATTTTAATGAAATTTGCATAGATTGGTGATTTATTAACAAAAGTCAGAGATTTTATGTACTTATTTATAAGTTTATGGTAGGAAATAAGAAAAATACCTGAAAAACTGCTTTTTGCAGAAATTCCAAGTGCCTTAGCTGAAATGAATTTTTATTGCTCTTCAATGAGGTTTATGTTCCAAACACAGACTCCCTTCCTCTTCTGTCAGTTACAAGATGATAAGACTTGAGGACTGGAAGTTGAAGAAGGCAAATCTTTAGGAGATGTCTCTAAAACCAACCAGAATAGAAATGTGTATTGTTTAACCAACTATGACTGTGCAGAAGGAAAAAATAATAATAAAAAATACCAGTTTCCTAGCTAAGTGAAAAAAACGTCAGTGATTCAAGATGTAGATCTGGCGTGAAATAGATATGGATGTTCAATTCTTATCTTTTCCCAGGATATTCTATCCTCTCAGTAGAGTAAAATCTATACCCTTGATTTTCTCTTTTATGTAATTCACTGCTTATAAACACATTAACCTGTAAAAGTTTAGGGAAAAAAAAATCAGGTAAAATTTTGATAAGAAATATACTTTGGATTGACAGCTGTCAAAGGTTTGGATAGTGTCAAAAAGAAATAAAGTACTGGCTAATATTAATTTGCACATTTATTTGACCATATATATTTCCAAGAATAAATTGACATTGAAAACTTTTTAAGTATGTTGAGAGGTAAATGCATTACTTAGATCTATATAGATGAAATATATTGAATAAAAAGCTCCAAAATAATAATTTAAGATAGAAATAGTATAATTATTAGACATAAAAAGGAGATTGCTTATAATGAATTTAGAAGAATGAAAACAAGAACATTTTTCTCATTGTCTTTAAAAATGTACTATAGAGAAGTATAAAATGATCTAACTGTTTTTCCTTTTTAAAAATTTTTTATAGATGGGGAAGCCCTATTTTACAGACAAAAATCAGGTCAGTATCTTTTAGAAATTAGTATTTAGTTTGAAATGTCAAGGTTATTCTGAAACTGCTTTTGGAACACAGAAATCTTTTCCAGCTATATTGAGATATAATTGACATATAATATTGTATAAGTTTAGGGTATAGAATCTGATGGATGATTTGATACACATATATATATTGAGAAATGATTACCACACTAGATTTGTTAACATCGCCATCACTCCACATAAAAACTAATTTTTTTTTCTTTAGTGGTGAGAATATTTAAGAGCTACTCTCTTAGTTACTTTTTAGTATATAACACAGTGTTGTTAACTATAATCACCATGATGTACATTAGATCCCTAAAACTTATTCATTTTATAACTGAAAGTTTGTATTTTTGATCAACATTTTCCCATTTCCACTACCCCCAAGCTCTTGGCAACCATCATTCTACTCTCTGTTTATATGAGTTAGATGTTTTTAGATTCCACTATAAGGATGATTATATAGTATTTGTCTTTCTCTGTCTGACTTATCTCCCTTAGCATAATGCCCTGAAGGTCCATCTACATTGTCACAAATAACAGGATTTCCTTCTTTTTTTATGGCTGAATAGTATTCCTTTGTATATATGTGTATATGTATTGATGTACGTGTGTGTGTGTGTGTGTGTGTGTGTGTGTATTACACTTTCATTAGCCATTTATCAATGGTCACTTAGATTATTTCCATATCTTGGCTATTGTAAATAATGCTGCAGTGAACATGAGAGTACTGATATCTCTTTAAGGCAGTGACTTCATTTCATTTGGATATATACCCCAAAGTGGAATTGCTGTGTCATATGGTAGTTCTATTTCTAATTTTTTGAGGAACTTCCAAACTGTTTTCCATAATAATTATACCAATTTATAGACCCACCAATGTAGAATACAGAAAATGATGTGTTTCATACATACTGGGTTTTGTAAATGAACTACCAGGACTCCTCGCTCATCTATTGCACATAACTGTAAACTCCTCAGGAATAAAATTTTGATCAATGTTGTTCACTCTGTATTTACAATGTTGAGAACAGTGTCTGCAATGAGACAGATACTCAACATATATTTGTTTTATTTTTAATGAAATAATTTAGGCCATAGATATGATTTGTTCTGCATATAAGATTTTTCTATATGAAAAGAATTGAATCCTTTGCAATGTACACTTTCTGAAATGAACCACGATACCCTGTCTTCTTACCCAAAAGGAGAACAGACTTCTAAACATAGTTTAACCTTTTTTGAGGACATCAAAATGAATGCCAATTATCACATTATATATTGTACAATGATGTCCTTGGAGTCTACTAATATGTACAAGACAGTTGGTTCCTACTCTAGACATGGTTTCTGAGTTGCTCTGTCAGCTTTTGATTTGCCTTTCTGTCTCTTAACTTCTGTTAAACATCCAGCTCTGTACCCTGAGAGGATCACTATGTCTGCTTTTTGTACCCAATTCTCGTTGTTACTGCTTGCAGTCTACTGAGATGAGATTCATGCTCATTAGTGTAGTATTTGTGGTAAGAGTGTGCACCCTGAATGAGGCGCTGGGGTTTTTTCCTGATGGGTAAAATTCAAGCATAAGTTTTATGATGTCTCTGTTTGTTATAAGAGGATTTGGGGCTGACTCTTGACTGCAAATTATATTTTAGAGAGAAGTTTCCAGGTATTTAACCTGTATAGGGAATGTTATTGTACATTTTTAAAGAAACATTTATATTGTGTCTCCAAACCATATCTGTAAACCATTTTTTCTTAGCCTTTGGCTAAATATGTGTGTGTGATGTGTGTGTGTTTGCATGTGTAAATACACAAAATTTGGTTTTGGTAATGACTTATCAGAATTATTGGAAACATTTTATCTTTTAAATAGCTATGTTTGCTGTTTGTCTTACTTTATGCCTATATGTCTGAGATAGGTTAAAAATCCATAAGTCCTGGATTTTCCAAGAAAGTTCCAATTTCTAAAAGTTTATCTTACTATCAGACCATATACTTGCTTTTTATTTAAATAATGTGGTCAGTTTGGATTTAGGAAATTTATAAAGATTATAGAGTATGGAAAAGCAATAAAAAAATCTGCAATCCATTAAGTCCAAAACTAAAAATATTTTTCAAAATGTTTTTTTGAAGTTTCTTGAATATGTAATCAATATACAACTTTATGTAAAATTCTATTGCCAATGGTAATATTTTATTTCACATGATTATTAAGAAAATTATTTTGGATACCAATGTTCTGACATTTTTGATAAAATACGTTTATATTTCTAAATCTATTTTAATAAATGTACTTATATGTAAATTATGCCATTCATTGTATATATTTATTCTTATTGTGAATCTTGGATTCAGCTTACTATAGCTTGACAGGCTTATAGATGTATATACTATTTATTTAAAAATAAAAAAATTCACCTTGATTTACAATAACAACTCTTAAATCATTTGTAAGTTGTATGTATATGAATTTTTTGGTATCCAGCTGTAAAGTAGAAATTGTAGCCATTCGATTCAAATTAAGTAAATTTATTTTACACAGTATTTTTGTCATATGAAAAAAAATCTTTTAACTAAAACTTTTGTTTTCACCAACAGAATAATAATTAATGCTTTTTAACACCTTTTCAGTCGTCCAAAAATTATTATATTTTGCTGTGTTCTAATTCATGCATCTGGAATGTGCTCTTAACTGGCTGAAGGACTGGCAAAGGCAGTTCCTTTACAGGGGTGTTCTTCAGGGGTATATATGTATTTTGGTCAATGGCTAATTTCTATATTCATGCCTGAGTATTGAATTCAGTGAGCATCTTTGTGTGAACACTTCCCAAAGACAAGAAATGGTTATAATCAAGATTCACTTTCTGTTGGCAAATTTGCCAAATATGCTACTAATGAGAGCAATTCTCCTCCCACCCTCCTTTTTTTTTCTTCAGATGATCAAATAGCTGAAAGCAAATCAGGTAAATTACTTTGTTTTCTTATACCATTTATACAAAATAACAACTCAGTGGCAGCGCTTTTCTTTAAAAAGAAGGCATATCTCCCTGGAAAAATCATTAAAACATTTAATGAAATATTCCTTATTATTACAAACATACTCTAGTGTGTTCTTATATAATTTGAGTCAGACATTTTAATATTTAATCAGTTATTTATAAAGGTGGTGACATTTGAAATGAAAAATTACTCTGGTTACTTGTTTTTATAGAATTTCTTAAACTTGTAAAAGAACTGTGAATGTAGATTTAAGGTTTCACTTTCCTATCTTTTTATTGACAGACATATACTCAATTCTTTAGTCATCTATTTTAATTAAAATTGATCTTAGTCCCAATTGTTTTACTACCAATTCTTTTGGACAATTTAATATTATTGAATATTACCCATTATTTTGTTTCCCTATCCACCAGAATAAAAAATAAGGCTCAGCAAATCAAGACTGCTTTTATGGAATTTTTCTTAAATTTAACAATAGAATTTTTGCTAATATCAATATAGATTTAATTTGATTCTGCTATAATGTATATAACAATCAAAATAGCCTGATTACTTTTGTATATTTTATAGGACATTTTAGAACTCTTTGTCTTTCTACAACCCAAATGCAATAAAATGTAATTGGAAAATATTTTCTTTGAGGTAAAACACAAACCAAGAATAAACTGACCTGCTGTTTTCCCATAAAGACAGCAATCACTTCATCATAACTACAAGCAGAACTCACAGATTCTGTCATAATGATGTAGCAAGAGCTGCTCTATTTCCAAGGGTACAAAATCTGGTTGTTAATTAGAATAATTTGGGCCATATGAGTCTTTAGCATTCTCCCAAAAGTACTCATTTAAGAAGTTAAAATGAGGCAAGAGAACTCTTGGAATTCTGTAATTTTCTGAAAATCCTCTGAAATTATGAGCAATTGAGTTTATTCCGTTTGTCAGTGAACCTTTCAGGTCTGAGTATTATTTAGGAGGGACTTAAGGGTCTCTAAGGCTAGAGCTGCATTGGATAAATAAAAATGCCAAGCAAAGAAGCCTCAACCAGCCACTCAAACAGCCAATATAAAATTGGACATACTCAAGGGCAATGTTATCCCCCTCTTCATTCCTTAATGAAAGACTCGCATATCTGAGAAAAGAATATATAGGCCACTCTAAGACTTGATGTTTTTTGATAGTCTTTGATTTTACTGACTTCAGACAACGTAACTTATTCATCACCATTATTTTAAAAATATCCCTTTCCACACAGCCCACCCATATTCACTTCTCTGATCCAGCAATTTTTCTCCGTAGGGTAAGGGTGGAAGAGCAAAATTATAACTATTTCTCTTTTCTATTCCAGTCTATTGTCCAAAGTATAAGCTAACCCTTCCAAAAATGTGTGCAAAAAGGAAAATATAGTATGACATTACTCTGAAATAAATTTATTTTATTTATCTTGGAGCTATGAATTAGATAAACATTTTATTTATCTTTAAGCATTATATAAACAACCTGCCTTTAAGCAAGGTGAAGGCAATGTACATCCTGCATAAGAAAAAAGGGTTTCTTGGCAGATTTTACCATATGATCTTGGGCAAGTTATACAACCTCTTTTAAACATCAGTTTTCTGACTTACAAGTGAGCAATAATAATGGTAATTACTTTATTGGAAAGTTGTGAAAAGTTGAGATAAGGCATGTAAGGTGCTATTAGACATCTAAGATGTGGTACATACATAAAACACAGTAGCCATTACTACTAGTGATGCCAATGATAATATTATTTCTGAGTAAGTTTTATATAATAAAAACAAAAGGGATAAAATAATTAATTGAAATAAATGTGGCAATGAACAAAAAAATGACCTGGCTGAGATAACAGGCTATTCATTTCAACAACAGAATGATAAATTCAGAGGAAATGTTGTTATAACAAAGTGAAGGATCGATCTGTGAGGTTAAACTCAGGAGAAGTATGATGAGTATAGTGAATATTATAATGACTTTAATAAATGAAATAAAATGCTTATACATGAGTTTGATGTGACAGATTTCATGAGAAAATAAAATATATTAAAAGATACTATCTTTCTAATTGAATATTTACTATGTGCCAGATACTATGCTAGATGCTTCATATCTTTTATCTCATTTAATTCTATCATTTAATTAGTGACAATATATAAAGTGGATATTATCCTCATTTATTCTGTAGTCTTCATTTAAAAGATAAGGAAACTTTGTTTCAGAAGTATTAAATAATTTCTCCAAGGAAAGGCCAAGGGCAGAGTCAGGGGCAAGAATGCAAATGCATGTCAATATTGCATATATATAAACAAAAATAACAAAATTTTAGATAAAATGTGTTCTTTTCTTCCACTTTGAAAAAAATGCGTTTGTGACAACCTGGAAGGCCATGTTCCAATACAGAATTTTCAGGTCATTATAATTCAATGCAAGAATATGGTAGGCAGTATCCCTGCCACTTTCCTGTCTCCTTGCTCTGTCTATTCTTGGCTTAGTCCCAGACCGTTAAGGGTACCCTGACCTGCCTGTCTCAGCTCCATCTACTTCTGTAAACAGCCATCCTTGCAATATGGTCTAACTTTGGGAAGATGGTCTTGAGAAAGATGCTCATGCAGCCCTGGTAGTGGGCTTTGAGCTTCAGGGCCTTGAGGAATTAGAGAATGGTCTACCGTGGGGCAAAGATGATGGCACAGGCTCTGGGTTGGCATGTCTTCTTGACCGTCTGACTGCATTCTTTGCTCTCTGAGAAGGGCTATGACCCAAGGATGACAAGAGTGAAACTTGCATGGCTCAGAGGAGGAAGCCCTTTTACTGAATCAAAGAGTGATACTATTAAAGGCCATTCTTGTTGCAAGTCTGGGAGTCCAAATGGATTTGACTCAAAAGATCATACTGCTCCCAGTACTGAATTCTTTTTGCTTTGCTATCAAACTAAGATATTTAGATATTAAGATGCAGTTCTAAAACTATATGAGAATGAAGAAAGACAATGAGAGAGAGAGAAAGGATAAAAGAGAAATGGAGAAAGAGTATGTAGTAAAGCAGGGGAAAAAGTGACAAAGGAAAAAAATGCTGTATATGGAGAAGAGTTTATAAGTAACAGTGGTTTGAGGGTTACTTAATAACATAATTATATAAATTGGCTGTACCTGATTTAATCTGTTAAGAGATTGCAAAGACAGAAAGCAATCTCACCCTTTTATATGGCCAAGCAGATACTACCCATTAGATAATATCTTCAAGATAAACAATAACTAGTCTTTAAGTAAGAAGACTTGATGGCACCATTTGTCACACATAGTCCATGTTAAATTTGCTTGGTAGTTGATGTAGCCACCTGTGTTTGTTGATTGTATTTACAGGAAAAAAATAATTTATTGTATCTTTATAATCATAAGGAAGGAAGGTTTACAATTTGGAGACTGGCACCAGCTGAAGTTAGGTTCCTAGAGGAAAGGAAAGCTTTTTTCCTTAATGATAACATTTCAAAGAAACAGTCACCAATTCCTTGAGGAAACATTTCTGAGTTGCTTATATAGCCTTTAAATGGATTACCAGCATCTCAAAGAGGTTGAGAAAGAAATCACATGTTTTCTAAAGTAAATGATCTAAAAAATAAAAAAAGGAGAGGAGTCTCTTTTCCTTTATTTACAACAAGGAGAATTAAGTCTCATTTTTATTTGTATCTATTTTTACATAGTTTTCAAATTTTACTTAAAATTATGCATTTCGTTTTCTTGTATGGTCAGTGACAAAAATGCATGTCTCCCACAACTTTACAGGAATAGTGTAGTTATCAAGGCAAAAAATAAATTCTAAAGTATTTTAATTTTATTATAAAGATTTCAAAGATATATAAAAGGTATGACAGAAAGCATAATACCTCATTTAATACAGTACATATAACTTAACAAGAGATCTTTGTTGATGAGTGCATTTGTTAGATAATTATAAATTGTGTATCCCCTGTACTTCAGGCACTGTTCTAGACACCTAGGATACCTCAGTGAATAAAACAGGCAAAAGAAGCTTGAATTTATGGAGCCTAAAATTTAGAAGAAGACAGTTAATAAACAATAAATGTTATAAGTAGTAATATGGTATATTATATGGTGATAAAATCTATGGAATAAATTAGAGTAATATAATCGTAATTGGGAGTATTAGAATAATGGTGGGGTTGCAATTTTAAATTGTCCAAGTATGCCTCATTGAGATGACATTTAAGCTAAGACTTGAAGAGGTGAATACTACAATTAATTTATGAGTAAATGTTTTCGTTTGTTTTCTTTTCAGAAATAGGGAAAAGAGAATCAGGTATGTTATCTTAACATTATCAGTTATTACTAAGCCAAGGGCAATGTGGGCTCAACTCAGCAGAGTATTTTCAGGGGAGACAGCTGGACACTGAAACTTGGGGCTTAGTAATGAAGAAGGAAACAGACAGGGAAGTTTCTACCCTATCCATGTGAAGAAGAGTTTCTAGCACACATCAATTACATCTTCACAGCTCTATTCATCTTTCTTGAAGTCCTAGAACTAAGACAAAAAGATATGGATATGGCGTTTAAGTCATTCAGTGGTATATGTTGTTTCAAGTGTTGCTGGAATAACTGGGTTTATACAAATAAAACATGGCCTTTCATATTGTCACGATCAAATCACCCGTACCGTGCTAGTAATATTTTCAAATAAAATCTCCTGTTACTTGCATTAGGTAACTTACCATTTGAAGATTCATCCTTTGTTGACTCAAACAGAAGAAGGAGATCTCTTGTTGCTTCAGTCTTTAACGAAGAAAATGGTTCTCCAGGAAAGGCTGAAGACAGGAGGAGAGAACGCCGAGATACTGATAGTTCAGAGTTAGACGACACCCCAGCAGGTACTGTTAGAGAAAGATGCTCACCTAAGAAACGAATGCTTTTTTCATTTGAGAGAATCGGATAATCTTTGTTTTATTTTCAGTACATGTCCTTAATAGTAATAGTGGAGTAGTAATAATCTAAAGGGACTAATTCCAGTGCCAATGAGAGTGATGAATTCTGTCTTTAGAGAATTTTGTCAAATGTTAAATTAAATTTTTCCTGATAATTTTTATTTCCTTATGCTATCTTTCTATGTAGGACTATTATTATGATGATCAGTCATTTTTATAATGTATAAATTAATAATTTAAAATGCCTTCTGGACCCAAATTTAGTGCAGGATCTCTCTACACATGTTTCTGTCTCCAACTACAATTCATTTTCTATAACAAGATGTTTTCTTTAAATTGAATTGTCAATTTGCTGAGTAATAGTATAAAACAGGGTTTCTAAACAGTTTGTAGCTAGCAATTTTGTTTTGTCTGGAAAAGAAATTAAATTTCTTTAGGTGAGGCGTGCCCTCTCTGGTTCAACTCACAACTTCTTATTGGCCATTCAAACTTTTACTTTACTTGCTCATCCCTGAAGTCTCTATAATTTATACCTCTACCAAAAAAAAAAAAGGAAATAAGGAGATTCAGTGAGGAAAATCACTTCAATATTTTATATTAAGATTTAATATTTGAGTCCAAGTGGTGACAACTGAAAATGGAGAAATAACTTTGGGTGTAGGGGTGCAGTTGAAATATTTTCAGGAAGGACACAAAATGTCCTATCTGTCCAGTCATCTGTTTTGGAATTGACAAACTCAACATGACTAATTATTAATGCAGATATATTTTCTCTTGTTTACAACACTGAGATGTTAATTGTTTGCTCATGTTGTATAGAACACAGTGAAACTTTATCTTAAGTGGCCCCAGTTTTCTTATGGAATTTCACTTTTCTTATGGAATTCTCTCAGACCTCATGGTAAATTGGTTGCCATGCACACTCTTGATTATGCTGTGTGGAATTAAATATGGAAAGATAAATGGAAGAGAGAGGTGGATTCATTTGAAATTATAATGTAGACCTAATTCAAGAAATGTGTATAGATTAAGTTCTTGTATAATAAAAATGAATGTACCTTTTCTCTGATAATGATTATATTTTTTATGGTAGAGGAAACTAATTCAGAAAGTGGTCCTGCCAACAGTGTTTCTGCTAGTATTGCTTCAAATCAAAATGAAATTGGTAGCAATCCACCCCACTCAAGAGGATCTGATGTGACTACAGCGAATGGATTATCTGGCTCTAATTCTGCTGCCAGTGAAACAGATATTCTAAATTTCATAGTTTCATAGTTTTTGCTTTTGACAGAAAAACCCATCAGTTAGCAAAGCAGGAATTGGTGGAATTATTTTTGTCCAATATAGACTTAGTGTTAGAGGAACTCATGGGAAAAAATTTTAAACTATGTTTGATTCTTAAAGGATCTGCAGAAATCAGCAATTTAAACATTTTAATAAAAAGGCAAGTAGACTTAATGCTTTTATGAAGGAGCTTGGACCTGGAAGGGAGATGTTCAATTTCTCTCCCCAGTCGTTTCTACTAACCTTCTGTGGACTTTGGGAAAGTCACTTAAAATCTCTTGTTCCCAAGTTTTGTTATAAGAACAGAAAAATTTGGGTTGCATGTTTCTCTATGACCTTTGCAAGGCCAACATTAAAAGTTCTGTTACTCATATTTGATCTAGTTTTCTTGAAAAATAAATGCCAGGAAAAATAGAGTCACAAAAGTGTGGATAAATAGCAATTTATATTAAAAAATCAAAGTCAATGAAAGAAATGAGGATCACTAAAGTACTAATCTAGATATTTTTGTGTGGAAATTCATGGAAATTAGGTGTGGAAATTAGTGGAAACAGAAAAAACAGCAAGGAATTTGTTGGTAAACCCATGGGCTTTGGCTCTCACGTCAGTGGCTCAGGGATTCAGACTCTACAAAAAAAAATACAAATAATATACATCCTTCATTTATTGCTCCTGATAAATTTAATTTTCCATTTGCCTTTTAATTTTGGACATGGTGGTAAAAAGAAAAATGAATTTGGATTTGATCTTTTTAAATTCTGGCTCATATGAAGTTGTAATTAGTGGTCTTGGACAAAAAAGTCTGGTAAAAATGAAATAGGGAACACCAGAAAATCAAATTCTAGTGTTCTAAGTATTACTCTTTAAGTTTGTGCATAAAAAGTAAAGACACATAAGTTGTACTTAAATATTCTCCGGTAACAATTGTTTTTTATGTAGCAGCTAGCACGGACACTAGAAATGAGTCTGGATTTAGTATCCATACCTCTGGAAATTTGGGATTTGGCTTGGGAACACCTGGTTAAAAGGGGTTAGAAATCAGTAGAGTTTATTGGAGTGAAAAATGAGCAGCAGAGGATCTGCTGGAGATGAATCCATAGGTTTTGGATCAGATGCCCATAGCTTAGGAATTCTGACTCATTTTAAAACATTTAAAATTAAGTAAATTAACTAATTGGTTAAGAATACTTTTCTTTAGCATTTAACAACAAAGTTTAATTAATGAAAGTGATTTTTAAATAACATTTTTATTTTTTCATCAGTTGTAAATGGGTCTTTTGGTTGGGAACTTGGGGCAGGGGAGAGCAATGCTGCATTATTTTGGAGCTTTCAGTTTAAGTTTATTTAGTGACAGTGGCATTAGTAATAAAACAGTGCAAGGAAATTGAGTGGGTTGTTTTAGAGGATCTATCTCCAATGATCTACATATTGATATTTCATTGTCATGCATACAAATTTCTGAATCCTAAAATATTTCAATATGCTCTGTGACAATCATTTTATATTCTTTAGGTGATATCAGTTTGAGAAGTGGGGATACATGTTGGTGGTAGCTCTGGAAATTTGAAATCAAATTTAGGGGTTTCTGATCAACAGGGATTTGCAATGACTGAAATTGGGGAGGATAGAATGACTGACAGTGAATCTGTTGAGGCTGGATTCAGAGACTTTAGATCTGTTACCAGTAGTTCGGGTATTCTACCCAGTCTCCGTTCCTGAGAAATACAATTTGGTTTCAAATAACAATTATGTTATTTAATAATATTTTAATTTTTAAGTTAGTGGAAGTCCTGGGTCTTTTGATTTTGGACTTGAAGGAAAGACATTCGGAAAAAAATTTGGAATCATGAAGTGTATTAAATAGGCTCTGGTGACACATTTTTAATCTTGTGGTAGAAGTATCAGTGCAAGAAAGGGGCATGAGCATGCTGGCAATAATTTTAGAAATTCAGGGTTTGGTGATTAGGCATTTAGTGAAAAGAAATTTGGAAGCAGGGGATTGATGGAATGGGCAGCTATGTCTGTCAGGCCTGGATCCATGAATCTCAGATCTAATGCTCATATCTTATGCATTCTACTAACCTGGACTTTTTCAGTGAAATTAAAATGGATTGCAAACTTTCATTTAAAAAAAAAAAAATCACATTTTAATTTTTCCATTAGAGGGAAAGACTTGGTTTTCTGACTTTAGAAATGGAGAAACAAAGAGTGAAACTCAATTTTTTTGGAGATTCTGGTTCAAATTTATTTGGTGACAATGGCCACAGTGGTACAGACTTTGATGGAAATGGAGTAGGTGGTTCTGGAGGCTCCAGTTTCAATGTTCTAGGAATTGGTGCTTAATTTCTGTGCACAGAAAAATTCTAAATCATGGTATGCGTTGAAAGTAATTCTCCTGATTATCATTTTGTATTCAGCAAGTGACTCAAGTGCAAGAAATGGGGCTGAATATTTTGATGCTATCTCTGAAGATTTGGGATTGAATTTGGGGTCATCTGATCAACAGGAATTCAGAGTCAGTGAAATCAGTGGGAATGGAAAGAGTAGCAGTGGATCTGCTGGATCTGAACACTTGAGTCCTGGATCTGATATCAGTGGCTCAGGCATCCTAACCTGGACTCTATTCCTAAGAAATCTAAATCAATTTCTTCCTTCTTTATTTCTTTTAATCACATTTGATTTAGTTTTTTAAATCACATTTTTAGAAGGAAAAAAAAGGATCTGGCCTTCTGGTTCTGAAAGTGGTGGAAGAAGGAAGGGTAGAGCTGGACCTGGTGTTGGTGCTTCTGGACCAAAGGAATTTGATGAAGCTGGCCTTAGTAGTACAGGTCCTATGATACTGGAAAGGGTCTTCCTGGATCTGATTCTCATGCTTTGGACATTTGAGATTTATTTCTGATCATTAGAAAGTCAAGATTCTCACATACATGTTAAAATAACTGAAAATCATAAACATTATTAATAATGATATAAAAAACAAGGCAAAATCTTGAAATTATTGAATGTATCTAGATATGATCAGGCAAAAGTCATTTAATATTTGTTGGCAGAAGATATGAAACTAGTTTTGTGGTTGTGAATATATTAATATAGAATTTTTTTTGTTGCCTTTATGAAAAATTGATTTGGTGTTACATAAATTGAAGAGGGGATCAGAGTAGCAGTTGATTCGCTGGCCTTGAGCTTCGTATCCTAGATCTAGTCTTGGTGGCTTAATGGTTCTTTTTGCAGGTCCATTCCTGAGAAGGGTACATAAGTTTCATTCTTTTTGAAAATCTGATCCAATTTGATATTTCTGCTTAATGGAAATGTTAGATTGAAAAGTCTCAGAATTTGTGGTACACATTTTAATGTTGCAAGTAGTGCTGGGAAGTCTTGGGAGCCACTAGACTAAGTGACCACAGAACCATGAGTAGTAGATTCACTTCTAATGAGTGTTCTGAAAGATATTTAGGTTTCATATTTGTAACTTAAATTTAGGATAAGTACTTTTTTTTTAGTGAAGTCTAATTAGTAATAATATAGTGTAGTGTAATCATGGTTGACATCAGTCAGGGTTGACTATAAATCAGTCTATTCAAAAAAGGCTTAGTCATACAGAAATAATAATTTTATTTTGTGTTGTTCTTATGTTGCAGACATCAGTTTTTAGGTCAACACTTCAATGGAACTGAGAAGTTTGAAATCACTCATTATTTATTGTCACTGATTTTTTTAAGCATAGTTGGTACAAAGGGTTTAAGAGACATTAAATTTCTGAACCCATATCTGCTGCCATTAGCTCAGGTTTTCAAGAATAGGTTTTGTTCCTGAGAAATGTACTAAGAAGTAGTCGCCTCTTATCTTTCTATTGTGGAATGGTTACCAATTTGAAGTTTTTCTGCTATTTAGATGCCAGCTTTCAGTTGCTTTCATTTTTCCAAATCAGGTAGAGTTTTATTAACTAATGTTCTTTCTGGTAGTTTCTCTAATGGCAGTAAATATAGTGGCTTCAAAATGGCAGGTTCTGGATCTTTTGACAGAAAACATCTTGAGATGAATATCTCAGTTTATCTAGATTAGTGGTTTTCATGGATGCAGCTTTTAAGAATGCAGAATCCTTTGTTCAGTTGACATCTGAAATGATATCTAGATTCCCCAAATGTAAAATAGTTTAAAGTAAGTTTGGTTGAAATGAGATAAGAGATCTGGAACTCTGTCTATGCAACTCCTACCTCTGTTCCTGAATAAATTTTAAGGCAATTGATCTGGAATAAATTAATTTTGTGTCTGTCCAGTTAGTGGCAAGGCATTTAACATTGTTACTCCAGCAGGTTGTTGACTTGATAATACATATATTTTTCTTATATAGCTTCACGTGGTTCTAAGTCTGCTAGCATTAGTGTTGCTGAATTTGGATCCATGGTTTATTCATCAAATTATAAAACTTATTTTTCATACTTTACCACAGAAACAGACTAATTATTTTCTATTAAAATAGATGTCACAAGCTCATCTGACTACAGTACCTCTGGATCACTCAATACTCCAGGTAGTTTAATTTATGACTTTCAGTGTTTAAAAAGTTTATATGTATTATGTATATGTATGATGTCTGCATATCATATATATATTTGCTAGTTTGCTAGGTATACATATATATATATATATCTAGTAAATCAATAATATCTTATTATATGTTTCTCATATTAAATTGAGCTTCTAAGTACATCTTTTCTTTGAGTACTAAAGTTTAGATGATACTTGAAACAATTTCATGAATAAGAGAAATTAAATTATATTTTAAGGCAAATTGAATAAAACATAGTGCAACTTCTCCTTTATTATTTTAGATATTTTATTTCTAAAATGACTCTATAAATAGTTAAATCTATTTCTATTCAACCTGAGTAAAGAAAACCTGTTGTAAAGAGAAGTGGCCTCACGATACACAATAAATGGCATTATGAAAACTATTTTAAAATTCTATCAAAACATTCACTTTTATTACTATTCTTATTTTACCTTGCTTTTAGAGCTTACTCTAAGATTTCTTATACATTTACTTGGTTACATAACAGGGCCAGTGCATTTGAAATAAACAAGGAAACTTTAAGTTTCAAGGTACACAGAATTTTCTTCATATGCAGATAATTGAATTATTAGTATTATATAGTAGACTGGTTTAATAAAATCTACTTTGGGCCTGTTTGGGTAAAGGCCAATAAAAATAGGCTAGCAAAATTTTATTTCTGAAGTTGATAAAACAGTTCTATAATGGATGCAGCATACGTTTATAATTGTAGATGACCCAAAATTAATAAGCTCTTAATGATTTCTGAACATACTATGACTGATTGTTCCAAGAAAAAATATGGACTTTCAAGATAATCATATATATGACCTTGGCAAATCACAGCTCTCACCAAATCAAATTATATATTCAGAATAAAGAAGCACATTGATGGCTTTCAATACAAACTCCTAAATTCTCAAGTGGAAGTACAAATAGCTTGTATATTTGAAATCAACATATGTTTTGAAATTTAAATAATCTATGCACTGTGTTGAATAGGAAAAGAATCCCATATTCCGGAAGCAACTCCGAAATACTCAGAAACAAATACAATTATTGGTAAGTAAAAATTATTCTGACTTCTATCCATATTTTTATGCCTAAGCTAGACAGTACCTAGTGGGGTTACAAAATAATCAAGACTTGAAACCAGTTTTAAAAATTTGCCCATTAATCTGTTTGATCACTGTATATTTGAACGAGAGTATATTTGCACTATTTTTCCTCAAAGATACACACAAACACATACACCACATATACAGAAATATATATATACACTACATAAATATGTACATATTCATATTCATATACCTACAAAAAGCAAAACAATCAGACCACAACTTCCCTTCATATATCCCTCCCTATAGTAGATAATACATTGTAGAGACAATTTCTCTTTCCCAAGGGAAACAAGATATTTTTATTTATGTTTTGTTTTAGCCAGATAGTCAACTTTGGGTCCTCCCAAAGACTCAGGTACTACTTTTAGTATGTTTTTGCAGTATGTGAGAAAGAAAGGTAATCATTTAAGGAGGTAGCTGTGAGAATAGACTCTTTCAGAGATTTTTTTTTTGTCTTTGGACATAAACAATTAAAAAAATCAGAACTAGACATTACATTAATTGTTCTGAATAATTATGAATATTCTACTCTAAATCTTGTAGGTGAAGCTTCTACTTGGGGCAAAGGAGCATATAAAGCTTTCAATGGCCGTATCTTTGTCTTTGAGTCTTCATGCGCGTACACTTTCTGCCGTCACTGCGTTGAGTCTGGAGGCGATTTCAATATTGAGATCAAACGAAACGATAGTGATATTGAAAAAATAACAGTTATAATTGACAGTAACGACATCTCTGTTACTGGCGATATCATTTTAGTTAATGGAGAAAGGTAAATGCCGGAGTGTTTTGAATAAATGCTATAAAATTATTTGAAGTAAATTGAGCCCCACATCCCACCCCTCCCCAAAAAAGGCTAAATGGGGGACGATATTGTGCTATATTCCTATTTTAATGTATATATTGATATTTTAAATAAATTCTTGAACAGGAGCTTGGTAAATGTATAAGACTTTGATATATGTGGGATCGTAAGATATTTATTTCTATAACAAGGTAGAAAAAAGAGTGGTTCTGTTGTTTGGCTATTTTGAGTATCTAGATTTTGGGCAACATGTGTATTCAACAAAATTATTAACAGAATATTTCAATTTTAATTTGTATGTTTAACACTAAATATAAATTTGAGGTTCTACAATAGATTGAACCTCTTAGGTCATGATTTTCAGAAGTGGCAATTCATATTTGGTGATGGCATATTTGAACACCTTTCAGCATAAGAAAATGATACTCTACTTGTGAATATTTCAAATTATTTCATCATTTTTTTCTTATACCAAACCAATGTTTTTTTGTTGTTGTTCATTTCTCCCAAATCCCAAAGATTTATTCATTGTTCCTTAAAAGTATTTCCAATATTGGAAAAAAACCTGTATCTCTTCTTCTGAAATGATATGTAAAAGAAAAATTTAATATTTACTTGCCAGTATTATATTTGATACTAAATATAGAAATATAAATTATTAGAAAAACATGTTATAATAATATTCTTGTTATATTTATATGTACTTATATTTTATACTTTTCAGTGTACAGATACCATATAACAATAAATTGATTCACATTAAAAAATATGGAGAATATAATGTCCTGAATAGCCGTAGAGGAATCTTGTCTTTAATGTGGGACAAAAATAACAAACTCTCGGTAAGTCCATCTATAATTTTTTTATAATCCTATGCTTTGTGTTCTTTGCTTTCAATTTTAAAAACAATACATTATAAGGAAAATGAGAGCTACAGTTTATTGAGAAATTTTTATGTACTAGTCTTTATATTAAGCATTATCTTAATATTTAAAACGCCCTGAAGTACATACTATTATTAATCTTACTTTAAAGATAATGAAATTCAAGAGGTTCAAGCTAAAGAAAGTTAAATGATCTGCCCAAAGACACATAGTAGGCGGTGGAATCAGGACCTATTCCAAAATCTAGAGCCAAGTCCCTTAAACATGGCCCTGTAGTATATCCTAAATAACCTGTAGTACATCCTAAATAACCAGAATTAAATACAAAGAGGCCCTATCCTTTGGTTTGGTAAATGAGTACTGTCAATATTGTCAATATTTTATAAATTTATATGCATTTAAATTTCTTTTAAAGCTCACTCTTCATAAGCAATATCCAACTTGTGGTCTTTGTGGTAATTTCAACAACACTCCAGGTAAGATTTTAATGTATTATATACAAGATTGCTTCACACCCAAAAATTATAAAATAATTGCTCATATTTGGATAAATCTAACAATAAACAATTTACATTTATCTAAAGAATGAGAAATTATTAAAATAAGAAATATATATTTATGTCATCGAGTTCATATTTAGTGTATACGTAATAAATATTTTGAATCAAACATTGCTTTCTTTTTAAGGAGAAGATATCAATGAACATATTACCAGTAGTAAAATTCCTGATGATTGTCCCAACGCTGTTAGTAAAAGCTATGAAACTTGCTCAGATGGAGTACAGGTGAGAAATTGATGTTTCACCTAGTAGCTAATTTTCTCAATATTGTCCTTTGTTTCAATTTAGATAGCCAGCATTCTTTCTAAGCATGCATACTTTATTTTTAGAATTCTGCAACTGTCTCATCTCCAATATCCCTTAGTCTGTTTCTCAATTTTAGTCCAGCTAAAGTAATGTTTTTCCTAAAAAACTATGATATTGGCTATATATTAGTGTGGCAGTTCCAATTTACTTTGCATAGTGTTTTAGTTTGTCTGTAAACAGATGTGCTTCACCACACCATTATTATCTCTCGATGGGTACTAACTTCACTCTTACAGTTCAGAAATCCATGTGCTATGTCCCTAACAACTACTTTCTGATCTTACTCCTTTAACTTTTGCCCTGGATAGTCAGTCTGAATTGTCACCCTCGGGTCCTTTACCTTCTTTTTAAAAAAGTTACATATAATCTTTTTGACTCCAACACTTAAAAATAGTCATCATTTACTCTAAATTTTTTGTCCTGTGTAATTCTGTTATGTTGAATTTGATAGATTCGTTTGATAACTGAATTAATATTCACATATTCTTATCTCATTCTAGAACAAAATTTTCAAAGTCAAGATTTGTATAGATAGAAGAGACTTGTTTTATTGTCAATAGGTGTTATATTTATAACCACCTTATCATCTTTTAGTAAAGCAAACTAAGCCATGTCATTATATAAGATTATCATCTACTGTCTTCCTTGTGAAACTTTCCTTGATCTTTGTGGTTAGAATTGCTTTCTCTTTCCTCTGCTACCCTTTACTACTCATTGGTACTTATGATAAGATACCATCTATAATAAGTTCCCATGTTCTTCTCCCGGTTTTTTTTTTATAAGATTATGAGTTCTGTAATGATGTTTTATCTGTTGTGGTAGTTGCATACCCTGTGAGAACTTACTCCTTGTTGCTTTAAAATGTTAGTTGAATGAATACATAAATTTATGTTAAAGTCAATACATATTTAATATGGACCTATTATGTATAAGATATTATATTAAGCCCAGAGGATACAAAGTTATACTTCTTACTCTTAAGGTACTTATAATCTAGTGAGAAAGATGCACAAAGGATAACAAATTAAAAAACAATCTTTGAAGATTTTATTTCACTTTATTTTATATTTCACTTGGACATTATCAGCTGTATTAGGTCATAAATGGTGCACATTGTGCATTTGTTTAGAAGTAGCTTTTATGTTTCCTGAAAACAAACATGGTTTAAATAGAAAACAGCTATGTGGTGGTTAAAATACATTGAAATATGAACTTTTCAGTGTTCAGTAATATATTTCTTTACTTCCTTAACCAAATGAGAACAAATATATTGTTTCCAAAGTAAACTCACCTGGCTGCCACCAAGAAAGCACAGAGTCACTGTGTTTTACTGTAATTTGTTGGCTAGTCAAATGTAAGCAGATTAACAGTTACAGGGCCAGTAGCCCTTCTGCCTACTGTGGTATCAATCATTTACCATCCAATCTCTGATACCAACCAATTTCTCCTATTCTCATTCCTTTCATCTTCTCAAATTCTAAAGTTTATGTCGCTTTTAGAAAAATTTTGGATAAGTTTAGGTACAATTCTGAAGTCATTATTTAGCGATCCAAAATGTCAGAGGTAAAGAATTCTTTTAGGAGTAGCTGTACCAACTATAATACTTTAAAACCCTCCATTTCAACCAGTATCCAACAACTCTCCCTGTCAAAGCTACAGAATATTTTACAAAAAAAAAAAACCCTTCCGAATTTATCTTTTCCTGAATATTCATTTGATCATCCATTTTCTTATGTTTTAATAAAACCTCATGCTTTATTTTGTAGTACTGTAACAAAATTATTGGAACCTACTTTGAGAAATGTGGAAAAGTAACCACTTTGTCCAATGACTACAAAACGGTCTGCATTGATGAGTACTGCCAAAATAGTGATAAAAATTCTACATGTGACACTTATTCAGAATTGTCCCGCCTCTGTGCCGCAGATGGTCCTGGCACCTATGAATCCTGGCGAGATGATTCTGATGTGGTTTGTGGTAAGTTTTTCCTTTTATTGTAGATTCCAAATCAAGAAGTTTATATAGCACTTTACAGTTGAGCTACATTTCAAAATAATATTCTCAGATGACTGTAAGTCCTGGAGAGCGTCTTAGAGATAATAGAGTCTTGTCTCTCACTTATGAAGATACCGAAGCCCATTTGGTGAAGTGACTTGCCACAGATGCAATACTTTGTGTTAAGACAGTAATTAGGAACTTTATAGTCTTTACAGTCAGTAGAATTCATTGGGAAAAAAATGAGTAATTCTGTAGAATTTTATAAAAACTTCAAAAAACTAGAAAAATTATCAAAAGTATATTGATTAGTACTCTTTTTCTTTCAAAAAGATTTTAAAAACATAAATATGAGCTTCATACAAATGTAAATATGCTTTCCACTTATGATTAGCTCAATCCTTGTAGTTAAAAGACAACTAGGACATCAATTTCAAAGTAAGATGAAATGATATTAAGTATAATATACATTTCCTCCATATTAAATATTGTATCATTAAATAATGCATGGTAGGTTGGCATAATTTAGTTGTACTATCTTTAAACACTTATATCTTGAAAATTAGACTCAAAGAATTCCATTTGAAGAGTTCCCCATTAGAATATTATGTATTTATCACATTTATTTCCCTCTAATTTCCATGCATACATGTTTTTATATTTCTCCAGAAAAACCCAAATGCCCAGAAAAACATATCTACAAAGAATGTGGTCTCTCGAATCCTGCAACTTGTTCTAATGTGGCTCCTTTTCAAGACAGTGAATGTGTTAGTGGCTGCACCTGCCCAGAAGGTAATAATATTTATACTAAAACAACTGAAAATGAAGTGGCTCAAGTATAGGGGGATTTTATCTCTAACAACATATTTAATGAATCCACCTATTCACAATTCATCTTTCTAGCAAACTGTAAAGGAGGAGTAGAGAGACCTTTAGAATTAACACGTATTTCTGTCCCTATAGCACCTGAGTGCCTTGGTACTCTACAGAACATCCTCTAGTCCCATATTGGGCTCAGGAGGACTATTCTGTGGCTCAGAAAATTATATGCTTGCCAGTTCTCAAACTAGGAGTAATTGCTTAAATAGATATTACCTTTTTAAGTTCATGTCTGCACTAGAAATAACTAGACCAAGAGTGATTTCACAATATCCTGCTTGGGAATTTGTTGACATTTATATAGTTTTGAGATTAATCTTATAAATGATTTCTAGGTTATCTACTGGATGATATTGGAGAGAAAGGGAGATGTGTATTAAAGGCTGAATGTCCCTGTGAATCTAATGGACAAGTCTATCAGTCAGGAGAAGTCCGAGAAGGTCCTTGTGGTTCTCAGTGGTATGTATGCTTTTTTGTCCACATTTTATTGATAGTAAAAAAAATACTAATCTTGTCATCTAATTTGAAATAATTCCTAAATCCACCCTTAAACTAAACTTTTCAGAAACAAAAATATCAGCTTCATTGGATTTTCTGTATTGATATTTTGTCTTTCATTTTTTGAGGAATGTTTAATGCGTTTTTATGTAAAATATGTGAGCTTGCTGTGTATCTTTTAAAAAAACATGTTTTTCACTAACAAATACCGTTTTGAATAGTAAACCAATTTGTGATTGCAAATATAGAGCGAAGAATAATACAAGAATATGGTTACAATAATGACACGATAATTATGCTAATTGTGTATTTCATAAAATGAGCAATCAAAAACAACCCAACACTTCCAAATAACTCACATATGAGGTTTTCTTGGTGAAGATTTATTAATCTAGAGGGGATTTTAATGTGCCAAAAATTAGTGCAGATTATTTCTATTTTAATTAAATAGTTTGATTCTTTTTGTCAGCAACAATACACTGATGAGAGATTTCACCATTCCTCAATTTATTTGACTTTTCTCTGAAACTCCATCTTTCTGCAGGACTCCAAAGGACTTTTCTAAAAATATATGGTGTTCTTCTAGGGAAATAATCTGAGTCAATGAAAACCAGTCTATTACTTATACTGTAATATTTTTTCTATAAATAGAAAATATTTTGTTAGTGTGGCAATAATATATTAATAATAATAATGATAACAATAGCTATACTTTTTTGAATGCCTATATAGTTCTGTCCAAGAGAAATATGAGTCATAAATATGACCCACATAGATAATTTAACATCTTTTAGTTAACACTTTTAAAAAGAAAAAAGAAAATAGAATTAATTTTAACTTTGTATTTTGTATAACCAAAATATTATTATTTCAACATGAAATTAGTATACAAAGCTAAGGAAAGATTTTACAATTTTTTTTTCACATTTAATGTTCAAATACTGTGTGTATTTTACATTTACGACCAATCTCAATCTGGACTAGCTACATTTCAAATAATCAATAGCTATATAACTCTTCAATGTATTGGAAAGTGCAAGTATACAATGTGGTGTGGTATTTTAATACTATTAGTGAAATGTGTTCCATTTAAACAAATCCCTCAATCCAGTTTACAAGTTTCTATGTGTTTAATGCAGATAGAAGTTATTATTTTAGTCAATGGAATTCAAGTCTTTTAAAATACCAAGATACCACTGTTAATGAGACATTTTATCCAAGCTGAGATGTTGGGCAGAGAATAAATAGGGTCTAATAAAATTTAAATAATGTCTTAGCTCAAGATATGATTTTTTTTTTATGTTGTGATATTTATTCTTACCACTGAGAAAACACGATTGGTAACCTTTAATATAAACATTTTATTTTAACAGCACATGCCAGGAAGCAAAGTGGTCTTGCACTGAAGCTTTATGTCCTGGGAGGTGTAAGGTGGAAGGAAGTACAATTACCACTTTTGACGGTGAAAAATATAACCATCCTGGAAACTGTTACTTTTTGGCCATCCATGTATGTAATAGCCTGGAATACTTGAGAAAACTAATACAGGCACCAAGCTATTTTTTAACCAATTTAAAACACAATCTTCACCTTAAATTACTATTTAAAAAAATAAATAACAAACAGCTTTTCAATTACTGGTTATATATTTCGGTATCTGTTTTGTCACATATTTACATTGACAATCAGAATTACCTGTGCTCCTTAGAAATTCTTGCTTAAAAAAAACAAAGTCCTTTTTATCACTAAGTTTTCTAAAAACACTGGAAAATTATTTGTTCTTCTACCTTTCTTTGCATGTGTTTACTAGTGTCTCAAATGAAACTATCTTTTACATTCCATAAAGCATCTCCCTCTTTCATCATTATTCCTTTACAATTATTTTCGGTTTATATGATATAATATTATTAGTATGTCCTTATATTTAGACCCTTTTCAGTATTAAAATTTAAGTCATTTGAATTTCAGTTAAAGGGGGATTCCATTGTAGCTGTACCTTTAGTGAGCATGAGAATAAGTAATTTTATTTAATCTTCCTGGAAAGAAACAAAGATGAGCAGAACCTGACTCCTGAAGTGAGAGATGTAGGTCAATGTCCGATAATCTGATAAATGTTCCTGCTGCTATGAAAAGTCAATTCTCCAGATCTTTTTTCCTTCTTTTTATGCTCCTCATGTAATCCATAAGGATAGGGGATGGACAAGGTGAGAGGGGAAATATGCCAAAATATATGGAACAGTTGCTTCTTATAGTTTAGATGTTCCTAGATCTTAAAATAAGAACTGGGAAAGTCAGCATTTGACATGACTTATATTATGGTTTTACAAATTAAATACCTCTCATATTAGATTTAAACAGACATTGTTGATTATCCAGAGAACAAACAAGCTATATTGCTTCTAATTTCTATTATTCTCTACAATGCAGCAAAATTCTCTTAAAGAAGAAGATAAAAAGTAAAGATAAAGAAAAAAATAATGTCTTCGAAAAACCGCCAATCATAAGCTATGTAGATATAGCTGATAGAAGATACTCAGACCGTCTGTAAAGCTCTTGGCCAATCCTAGACTGAATTATGGACTGAACTAGGTTTTTATTTTCAGAGCAGACTCATTGAATATAGAATTGTGCATATTTAAAATACAAACATGCATTGTGAATGAATCACATAGTAATAACATATAATTAATGATATTTTAACAAACATCTAAATGAAATGCATTTTTTTAACAGGATAAGGATTGGTCTGTTACTGTTGAGCTTCGTCCATGTCCAAGTGGTCAGTCAGGAACATGCTTAAATAGTGTCACACTCCTCTTGAATTCGGTAAGTCATCAGCTTTCTAACGTTTATTCAGAGCACAATCAAATTAGTTACTTTACAAATTCAGAGTTTTTTGAGGTTGAAGAAGAAACGCTTTACTATGTAAATTAAAAGCACAAATAAGATTGTATGGACCTTATTGATAGCCTCTGGAAGAGCTGGATAGTTCTAAAGATCCTTAAATATATCAAAATTACCATAGATATAGAACAAATGTGTTAATTGCAGATCAACCTCATATGCTTATCAAATTATTAAACTCTGCACCATTTAAGAAGATGACTACATTTATTTAGAATTTCATGTATTGGGAACCAACATTAGAAATAAAAAGACATAAATGAGGATGGAGAACAAGTAGCCTCGCCTTGGGCACTTACAAGCTGAGTGGCCTTTAGAAACCCAAGTGACCTTCTACAGTTTCAGTTTCCTCATCTACAAATTGAGGATGAAAGGTCCTTTACAATCTTTCTCAAAGAGTTAGTATAAGAAACAATAAAGCTAAGTATGAGAAATGCTTTAAAATATTCTAAATTTTAGAAATTTATAAATTAATCCAATAAAATTAAACGTTATGGCACAGAATTTTAGGTTCATATATTACATTAAAATGTATTAATTTTGTAAGTTAATATGAACTAACAATGTATTTTTAACTTAAGTCTGTTTCAGTTGACAAATATATATTCAATAGAGATGGAACAGTCATAAATGACAAGATTAGAAATCAACGTTATTACTATTCAGGTAAGTTTAATAATATCATTTAATAATACATGTAAGAGGCATTCATTTATTCAGTTTTTAAGGATGTTAAATGTTTCTATTCTTAACAGACATTTAAGAATAAAAGCATTTTTAAGAAATTAAAAAATTTAATGTTAATTATTGCTATTAATGTTAATAATTATTTTAACAGACAAAATACAGATATTCAAGGCATCTTCCTCATATTTTCAAGTAGAAACATACTTTCATGTAAAAATGCAAATACAAATTGTTCCTGTGATGCAATTATATATTTCCATGCCACCCAACCAATTCACGGACACTGTAGGTAAGTGCTCTGCATGTATTTTTTATTTCCCAGACTCTAATGTGACCATCATTTATTGTAATTTCCAATTGTCTCTCAATGACATTAAATCATAAAGCATTTTTACTTAACCTTTCTTTTTATATTGTAAAATTATTCCAGTTTGCTTCTTATAATAAAGATAGCTTATTCGTTACAAAATCTATTCTCAAATGGTTCTCAACAATTTAAATATTTTAAGGTTTTTAAATTAAGACTTTTATTAAGTAAGACTTGATAGTATATGTTATATATTACTTTGCTAACATATTGCTAAGATTTTGATCTGTAGAAAAATAAAGGAAAATATTATAAATAAAAATCTTTCAAAAATGTTCAAATATAAGCTACATTATAACTTATCTATCAATAGATCACAGTCATATCTTTCACTGAGGTTTTTTGTATTATAGAAATCAGCTCTTACTGTCATTGATGTCAAGAAAAACAAACAAAACAATTATGGCAACTACCACAGTTACTAATTTAAAACATTCTAGGCTTTTGTAGTTACTTTTACCTGAGAAGGCAACTTATTTACATAAAAGAAAAAGAACTCATGGGTCAGAAGGGTCCAGATAAAAAAGATACATGGCCCTTAACATGATTTGAGTCTCCACACTGGAACTGTAAAAACGTGCAGTCATAAACTTTCTACTTGTAAGCATGCTTCCTTCAACTTTCTCAGAGAAGGTTAAGTTACAACAACAAACAGGAAAAATATAATATTCATGGCAAATGTGATTTTGGTGCTCTTGGAATTTGATTAAAGCAGGATATTAATCTCAAGTGTCATTAAAATTTACTTATATCTATAAAGACTAATCAAAGCATCCTCTTAGGTAGCTTCTACAGTTTTGATACGAACAACAAATTGAATATGAAGTGAGGATATGAATCCAAATACTTGAGTAGGTAAGGAGATGTTAAGCTTTCTTCTGTGCCCTTATATAGGACTCTGTGGTTCCTACAACAATAGAGTAGAGGATGATTTCATGTCAAGTCAGAATATATTGGAGAAGACGTCTCAGACATTTGCCGATTCTTGGGAAATGATGTCCTGTCCTAAGGGAAACCCCGCTTCATGCATCAGTATAGAAAAAGGTAATGTTAACTGAATGCCAAACTCTAAAATTAAATACTAGCCACCAGGAATTATGTATTTATTCTGGTAATAATAATAATAATAATAATAATAATAATAATAATGGTGCTCCCTGGGTGCCGG
Organism: Pteropus alecto; assembly: GCF_000325575.1. Classification (NCBI taxonomy): domain Eukaryota; kingdom Metazoa; phylum Chordata; class Mammalia; order Chiroptera; family Pteropodidae; genus Pteropus; species Pteropus alecto. The sequence continues at coordinate 35,590 of NW_006441062.1, read as the reverse complement.
GCACCAACCTTAGGGGAGGAGCCATATAACTAGTTTTAACTAGAGTTTTAACTAGTGTTTGCTGTGCCATCCCAGTTTTAGAAGAAACAGCTGAGAAACAGTCTGGTTAGCTGAGGAATATCCTCAGCTAACCAGACTGTTTTCTTGGGAGA